>NC_090650.1:146693342-146993342 GCF_040937935.1 Hyperolius riggenbachi
TCCCTTCTTTTATTTTTTTATACTGGCTATTACTGTTTTAATAATTGTTGATTTTAATAATTGTCTGTATATATTAATTATTTATATTGCGTGAATAAACGACTTTCTCCAAGTCATTCACTGTCTGCTACCCTGCTTATCAGCACACACAGAACTGATCCCGGGTCTCTGAAGATACGCTACTGTTTGTTTGTTGTTGGCTAGACAGAATATCGTGTGTTTAACCGTTTTATTCGCAGGATTAGTCAGTTAATGGGCTCCACGGTCCCATGGTAACCGCGGTGGTGGCAGTACCCTGAACCAGTGGGTGAAGTTGTAATCACCCGTGTCTCACAGGCTCCCTTCTGAGTTGTCTGCGGCTAATTCTTAACGGTTCCTGCGCATTGACTGCGACCAGAGTTCGCACGATCTGTGCGCTGGCACCGTTTAGAAGGCTAAGTGCGGTCAGCCATTAGGGCTCGTGTGACACTATTCATAAAGGCTTGTGTGAAAAATATACCTGTACAGTTTTTTATAAAGCATTTAAGCTCTCATTTCTCTATAAAGGCATTATCATCATTTTGATACTTTAACCATCTGTACAGCAAATTAAGACAGACGGTGAATGTTGTGAACAGTTTATTTCACTACCTTTCCCTATAAATTCAGATTTGTAAAAAAATAGAGCACATTAGAGCTGCAATTTAAACGATCTTCAGCAATAGTTAGCATGGCTGAAATTGAATAAAGAAATATAAAACTAAAATTTTGTTTGAAAAAGAAAACATTATGGATCTGTGCTGACTTCTTAAATCTGGCTCCCGCTGTTTGTTCTTCTGATATATATGCTTAGTAAAAGCATTGCAGCCAGCATTAGGTTTAATGTAGCTTTGCCCTGCGGTTTTGTAGCATGTGGCTTGCACCTGGATAATATTTGATAAAACATCCTCATGGCTTGCTGCTGCTGACTGTGCAGACCTCAACATAATAAATTAGGCCACAGGATGGATTTACCTAAATAGTAAAGGTTCTTCTCTGCTGAATCCGCATATTTAAAACATTAATCCACTTTGCTAGGTTTTAATGAGACCTGAGGATCATCATAAAGGATGGGTTTTCTTGTACTTTGCATGTTGTTCAAAGCCAGGGGTTAAGCATCATGTAGTGGTAAGCCACTCTTCATAATTACTGCTTTCCAGCACTGCAGAGGAGTTTGTTAGTTGACCTAAAGGTAAACAATATTCAAAGTCTCAAATTCAAAGAATTCTCTAATTACACCTATTACTGTGTACCAACGTTATTACTGTACTAAGGATCATTATGTTTTTAGAAGGTATGATGGAGGCAAACTTTGATGAACAAAAGATATGACGTATTTACTGTTCTTAAAAGTTTCTTATAAAGAACGATTTATGCAGAGGTGGCACAAAACAGCTCAGTGGTGTATTGGTCCCCAAATACAGTTCCCAGCCCGGATAGTATGTGGCAGGAGTTTAGTTGTTCTCCCTGTGCTTGTTTGAGTTTCATCCAGGTATTCTTTTTTATTCCCTCATCCAACAAAAATACTGGTAGGTTATGACTGGGGTACATGTGATACAGACAGCTTCACCTACCTAAAGTTTTTTCACGTGGGCATGGGCATCAGATGCCAGGTTCCATCTTAACCACCTTACGACTGCCTAATGCCAATTGGCGTCAAGTCCTGGGGAGGAGATCCGCGCACACATCCCCGCTTCAGTGACGGAGCGGAGCTCCGTCAACAGTCTGCCAGCCGTGATTGTTGCTGGCAGACTGAAACAAAAGCAAACGGGCGTTTGTTTTTGTTGTACAGCGCTGCGATCTACCGCAGCACTGTACTGGGGACAGCCCTGCCACTTGGCTGTCCCCTGGAGCGGTTTAACATGCGATCCCCTCTCATAAGCTAATGCCTAAGAGAGAGGAGCGCCCTGATTGAACTGAGGGAGGGAGGGAGGGAGGGGATAGGGAAAAAAATAGTCAGTTTTATTTAAAATAAAAGAACAAATAAATGAATAAAAAAAGCCTGCAGCAGTGATCAGAGCTCACCAACAGAAAGCTCTGTTGGTGGGCAGAAAGGGGGGTGGTAATTTGTGTGCTAAGTTGTATAGCTGTGCAGCACACTGTTACAGCTGAACTGTGCTGAATTGTAAAAAATGGCCCGGTCACGGTCCTGGCAGCCCTGCTGATCTATTTGGCAGCAGTAGTGTCTAAATCACACCAGAAACAATCATGCAGCTAATCTTGCCAGATCTGACAATGTCAGTAACACCTGTTGCACGTTTGTTCAGGGTCTATGGCTAAAAGTATTAGAGGCAGACAATCAGCAGGATACCCAGGCAACTGGTATTGCTTAAAAGGAAATAAATATGGCAGCCCACATATCCCCCTTCTTCAGTTGTCCTTTTAACAATTCCTAGATCTGGTGGCAAACAGGGAGGCAGGGTGGGTATTCTCCTTTATGGACACTGTTCCTTCTAACCTCTTACACCAGCACGTTCACTATCTCTCTCATCTGTTGAGGTTCATGTTGTCTGTGTCTACTTTCCTCAAGACTTCTAGATTACTGTCATTTATCATCCTACTGGAACAGCCTCTACCTTTATAGACCACTTTTCTGCATAGCTTCTACAGTTCCTCACCACTGACATACCTTCTATCATTATCAGGGACTTTAATGTGCCCATTGATACCAACTGCCCTATTGAAACTAAACTTCTCAGTGATGCTCTACTTCCACTCACAAAGATGGCCACAATCTGGACCTAGGTTTACTTGGCTCTGCTCTGTTTCAGCCTTTAACAACTCTTTAACTTCCCCTCTCACAAATCACGACTTTATAATTTTCACAATCTGTCCCTCCCTATCTCCTTCCCCAGCACTGCACCACAGTCAGTTATGTAGGAATTATCACAACCTTTAACTCTGCTCTATGGCTGATTCTTTAAAAGTCATCCTACGCTGACCCTGGGACAGCATCAACTCACTATTCCAACTTAATCTCTGCTGTCATGAATTCAGCTTCCCCTCTCACCAACATTCACCCTTACTGCATCAACAGACAGCACTGGCTGACTGAATGCATAAAACAATTGAAAACAGTCCAGGCTGAGAGAGGTGATGGAGGAAAATCAATACTGCAGACTTCCAGCATTATATAAAAAAAAAAACTGCAGCAGCTCAGGGATCCCCTTTCTCTTGTGAAGCAGTTATATTTCACCTCACTCATTTCTTCACAATTCCATAACCCTAAACAACTTTTTAACACTTTCAACTCCCTTCTCATCCCCACCACCTCCCCATCCATATGTTTATAAACTCAAGATTTTGCATCCTACTTTATTAGAAAAATTGATACAATTTGGAATAGCTTTAAAATGCAAACCCTGCTTACCAGTCCAACCATCTGTTCCACCTTCCTCACCCATGACGGTTTGCTTACCCACTAAAAACAACCCCTCTACCTGGCCAGATACTCACTCTGACCTCTCCATCTCTAACTGCTTTCACTGCTTTAACCACTTTCCGACCACGTCTGGCCGATGGGCGTGGCCGTGGCGGCAGCCCCAGGACCTCCTAACGCCGATTGGCGTAAAGTCCTGGGGCTCTGCTTTGCAGGAGATCGCGCACAGGCTGCAGAATCGCTCCAGAATCGCTCAGAAAACACTGCAGGCAACATGTTTGCGTTTCAGCAAATCGCAAATTGCTTAGATGAGAACACTTCCATATACTTTCATTGTACACACGTTTTTCAAACCGCTAGCGATTTTCAGCAATGCTGAAATCGCTTTGAAAACGCACAAGTGTGAATGGGCCTTAACTATCACCTAGTCTCACATCTTCCCTTTCCTTCCAAGCTGTTGTTATGACACATCTGTTGAGAACTGTCTGACTTCCTTTTTCACAGTCTCCTGTTCCACCTGCTATCTGTTGGTGTACCACAAGGCTCCATTCTAGGACCTCTTCTCTTCTCCATCTATACTCCTCGTCAGAGACAATTAAACACTTTTTTGTTTTCCAGTATCGCTTCTAAGCTGATGATGCTCAAGTCCATCTCTCGGCTCTTGTCCTCTCTACGCTACTATCTCGAGTCCCTGACTGTCTGTCAGCTTTTTTTGCATTCATGTTATCCCGTTTCCTCAAATTTAACATGAGCAAAACAGAGATTGTAATATTTCATTTGTCTCTCTCTCTGCTCCACCACCTATAGTTACCATTAATGTAAAAAATCCCCAATAACCTCATCTCCTACACGAAAAAAGGGTACTTTGTGCTGTGGGGAAAGTTGCTAGTAGAATATCTTCATTTGGTGCTCTGAAAAAGAGATACACAGGTCAAACACTGTCTTGTATTGACTTGCGGAAGTGGGTAGGTCCAGTGAAACATGTTTTTTTTATTGGTGCCTAACAATAACTATCTTAATCTCTTATAACAAGGTAGGACTGTTCCAATTACTTACCTCCACTCACTACAGATTGTATCACAATTGGGGAGTCTCCTCCCATCGTGCATTGCTAGTAGAAAATCTGTAAAATGATAATCTACTATTGGGCAGTGGCTAAATCCAATAGAATATCAGTCATTTTGCTGATATTTTACCATCACCTAACCTCCTTCACACACTCACCCTCCTTCTATCAATGCCTAATACTAACCATCAACCATCCCCCTGCAATCTCCGCCGATATCAGCACCACTTTTAAACGTCACGCCTATTAACAATATTTATCGGACACCATCATCACACAACTTATGCAGGTTGTGACGCAATTAGCATTGCAGTCAAGGGGGAAGCCTCTGTATCCTAATGAGGCTTTCTCCATTCTCCTCAGGAAGCTCATTGCAGCGCTGGGACCCTGCAATAATATTTACATTGGCGGTTTACGTATGCGCACTAGCAGCTCTCTGCTTGGGCTCTGGCGAAAATAGCCAAGTCTGATCAGGTCTGCTCTACTGAGCTGGCGGCTCACGCTTGAGCAGTAGAGTGGACCCTGATCAGGCTCAGCTCTTTCTACCAGAACCCGAGCGGAGAGACGCTAGTGCACATGCACACACCACTAACAAGCGATGACGAAGAGATTTTTGGGGGAGCCAGCGCAGGATCCTTTCTGCTGAGGAGGATGGGGGAAGCTCTTTAGGCTCCAGAGGCTTCACCCTCCCAGGAAGAAGTATTTAATTAGGAACAGCGACATTTTGTACGTGTTCAGGTGAAATATGGCAATTAAGATGGCATGCTATATTCAGGGCCACCCATGTCTTCATTGAACTCATGTTAATGTCTCTGAGGTGCAGCATGCCTTCATGATATCAATGCATGCTCTTCTGAAAGGCTTCTTGGTAAGCAATATTCAGGCCGTAACACATTTCTGTCACTGGAAAACAGGACACCACGACATTTGAAAGACATTGAAAGCTGAGTCCTTTGAAAGGATAGTATAGTCAGGCAGCTTTGTAAGCACAAGAATATCTCAGTCCTACAGATAGGAATAATCAACAACTCTATTCTTCTATTCTTCATTCATTCTTCTATGACTTTAGATTGCAATATTCCTGCATATGTCTCAGTTATTACATGAAAAAAAAGCATTCCTTCCTTGCCAGATCAAGCAGAAATTCTTCTTTTTTTGTGATTATAACCTCTCATTTGCAAAAGAAAACTGTAATCTGAAAGTTTCATGAGAAAAATGTGGAGGCAGATAAGAGTGTGTATATATATATATATATATATATATATATTATATATACACATACATATTATATATAAATATATATTGTATACATACTATGTGTGTGTGTGTATATATATATATATATATATATATATATATATATATATATATATATATATATATATATATATATATATATATATATACACATACAGTGGTGTGAAAAACTATTTGCCCCCTTCCTGATTTCTTATTCTTTTGCATGTTTGTCACACTTAAATGTTTCTGCTCATCTAAAACCGTTAACTATTAGTCAAAGATAACATAATTGAACACAAAATGCAGATTTAAATGATGGTTTTTATTATTTAGTGAGAAAAAAAACTCCAAATCTACATGGCCCTGTGTGAAAAAGTAATTGCCCCCCTTGTTAAAAAATAACTTAACTGTGGTTTACCACACCTGAGTTCAATTTCTGTAGTCACCCCCAGGCCTGATTACTGCTACACCTGTTTCAATCAAGAAATCACTTAAATAGGAGCTATCTGACACAGAGAAGTAGACCAAAAGCACCTCAAAAGCTAGACATCATGCCAAGATCCAAAGAAATTCAGGAACAAATGAGAACAAAAGTACTGTAATTGAGATCTATCAGTCTGGTAAAGGTTATAAAGCCATTTCTAAAGCTTTGGGACTCCAGCGAACCACAGTGAGAGCCATTATCCACAAATGGCAAAAACATGGAACAGTGATGAACCTTCCCAGGAGTGACTGGCCGACCAAAATTACCCCAAGAGCGCAGAGAAAACTCATCCGAGAGGCCACAAAAGACCCCAGGACAACATCTAAAGAACTGCAGGCCTCACTTGCCTCAATTAAGGTCAGTGTTCACGACTCCACCATAAGAAAGAGACTGGGCAAAAACGGCCTGCATGGCAGATATCCAAGGCGCAAACCACTTTTAAGCAAAAAGAACATTAAGGCTCGTCTCAACTTTGCTAAAAGAACATCTCAATGATTGCCAAGACTTTTGGGAAAATACCTTGTGGACCGATAAGACAAAAGTTGAACTTTTTGGAAGGTGCGTGTCCCGTTACATCTGGCATAGAAGTAACACAGCATTTCAGCAAAAGAACATCATACCAACAGTAAAATTATGGTGGTGGTAGTGTGATGGTCTGGGGTTGTTTTGCTGCTTCAGGACCTGGAAGGCTTGCTGTGATAGATGGAACCATGAATTCTACTGTCAACCAAAAAATCCTGAAGGAGAATGTCCGGCCATCTGTTCGTCAACTCAAGCTGAAGCGATCTTGGGTGCTGCAGCAGGACAATGACCCAAAACACACCAGCAAATCCACCTCTGAAGAAAAACAAAATGAAGACTTTGGAGTGGCTTAGTCAAAGTCCTGACCTGAATCCTATTGAGATGTTGTGGCATGACCTTAAAAAGGCGGTTCATGCTAGAAAACCCTCAAATAAAGCTGAATTACAACAATTCAGCAAAGATAAGTGGGCCAAAATTCCTCCAGAGCGCTGTAAAAGACTCGTTGCAAGTTATCTCAAACGCTTGATTGCAGTTATTGCTGCTAAGGGTGGCCCAACCAGTTATTAGGTTCAGGGGGCAATTTCTTTTTCACACAGGGCCATGTAGGTTTTGAGGTTTTTTTTCTCACTAAATAATAAAAACCATCATTTAAAACTGCATTTTGTGTTCAATTATGTTATCTTTGACTAATAGTTAACGGTGTTTGATGAGCAGAAACATTTAAGTGTGACAAACATGCAAAAGAATAAGAAATCAGGAAGGGGGCAAATAGTTTTTCACACCACTGTATATTTATATATATACACATACACACATATATATATATATATATATATACACACACACACACACACACACACACACACACACACACACACACACACACACACACACACACACACACACACACACACACACACACACACACACACACACACACACACATATATGTGTATATATATATATATATATATACACACATATATCCCCGGAGGACACACCATGATGCCTCAGAATGCTGTGGTGTGATTTTGGTTCAACGTGGTTCACACTTGCTGTTCTTGAAGCTGTTGTTCCATAAGCCACCGGTGGTACTTTGCTGTTGGCCAGGTGGTACACACCAGGTCTACCCGCCACTTTATTGCCCGCATACCACTTGTCCTGGTCCTGTCCTGCCTCCACAAAGTTACTTCAGACCTCAGATCAGTGGAGGAGAGACAGCCAGGCGAATGGTGCACAGTGATGGCGCAGATACAGAAAGTGACATCACTGCTCACTTCCTGTATTTGAAGTATATGCGCCGTCACCATGCATCATTTGCCTGACTGTCACTTCTCTGAGGCTGGCTTACCGATGATCTGAGGTGTGAACTATTCCGCAGACCAGCACAGCAAGGAGTGAGCAAGGGGGAGCCGAACTTTGTGGTGAGTCACTGCCTAGCTCTCAGCTCTCTGGTGGTGGGACTAGGCTGCCTATAATTATGCCAGGGGGGGGGGGGGGGGCGAGCACTGTAATAACAGTGCAGGAGATTTGGGCGCAGCCGGCGCTATCATAGGCCGTAATAGGAATTACGGCTATAGCGGTGCACAGGCAGTAACTTCGGCGATATCAGAAGACAGTGCTGAAGTTGCTTTTAAAACACTGCAATTCGGCTTCCAGCAATAGCCGTATACCAGCTGTATCCTGCGCCCAACCTCCCGGCGGGCAGTTCATATGTATGCGGGGGGGGGGAGAGGAACTTGCAAGGCTACTGGGGGGGGGTACTTACCTCAGGGAAGGGGAGGCCTTTGTATCCTAAAGAGGTTTCCCCCTTCCTCCTCAGTAGAAGGGATCCAGCTCTGGGAACCCCATAGTTCTCCTTGTCGGTGTGTGCGCAGTAGTATTTGTTTTCCTTGACTGCAGTGCTTGAGTTTAGGTCTTCTTTAAAGAGGTTCTGTGGGATTCTAAAAATCAATCTAACAAGCTGACACTTATCTGGGGCTTCTATTGGCTCCCTGCAGCTGTAATGTCCTGTGCCGTCCTCCAATGCTGCTCCGTTTCCCGCCGCTGCTCCTGGTTTGATATTCGTCTAAACAGACAAATAATGCTCGCTCCCGCTCGCGTCATCGGGAGCTTACTGCGCAGCCACAGTGTAATAACTTGTGTGATTACAACGGGACCAGCGGCGGGGAACGGAGCATCGGAAGAGGACGGCGTGGGACATTACACAGCGGGCCGATAGAAGCCCCAGGTAAGTGTCAGTTTATTTGATTTTTAGGATGCAAAAGAACTTCTGTAAAGGGCAACTGAAGTGAGAAGAATACGGTGGCTGCTATATTAATTTCCTTTTAAACTATATGAGTTGACTGGCAGCCCTGCTGATCTATGCCTCTGCAGAAGTGTCTGAATCACACCATAAACAAGCATGCAGCTTACCTTGTCAGATCTGAAAATAATGTCAGAAACACCTGATCTGCATGTTTCTGTCTTCCTTTTATTGCACTGTTTTGTGGAATTTTGCAAATAAAGATTTTTTCAGCTTTTTTCTTCTACCTGGTCTGGTTTGTGGATCCTTTTTTGCTTGTATTCTCTGATCTGCATGTGCTTGTTCAGGAGCTGTGGCTAAAAGTATTAGAGTGTGAGAAAACGCGGAAAAGCCGTCGCGTGTACTGGCAGCAAGGCGGCTGTTTCCGCGTTCAACGCGGCGGTTTGCACACAGCAGCGTGCGTCTGGTGTGGCTGGGTCTGTTAGTGCACCTGGATGGAGAACTACGCACGCGAGCCAGAAGTCAGGACCTTTATGCCAGCAGGAGATGGATCAGCTGATCAGGGCGATCAGCTGATTCCTGCTGGACTCCTGATTGGTTGAGTGGCTCGGGCGGGGCGGCAGAGTCCTGCAACTATATATATAGCTTGCTTGCCAGTTGCTGGTTGTCTGCCATTGCGAACACTTACGTGGAAGCATTCAGACCATAGTCAGATTCTACAGTGTGTTTAAACCAGGAGGACCTGGGAATTCACACTGAGCCAGATTACTTTTATACTCCAGACTAGTTCCAGGGTGCTGAGACCACGGACCTTGCATCCAAGACTAGGGAACTGTATTATCATTTGTGTTATACTCCAGACTAGTTCCAGGGTGCTGAGACCACGGACCTCGCATCCAAGACTAGGGAACTGTATTATCATTTGTGTTATACTCCAGACTAGTTCCAGGGTGCTGAGACCACGGACCTCGCATCCAAGACTAGGGAACTGTATTATCATGTGTGTTATACTCCAGACTAGTTCCAGGGTGCTGAGAACACGGACCTCGCATCCAAGACTAGGGAACTGTATTATCATTTGTGTTATACTCCAGACTAGTTCCAGGGTGCTGAGACCACGGACCTCGCACCCAAGACTAGGGAACTGTATTATCATTTGTGTTATTCTCCAGACTAGTTCCAGGGTGCTGAGACCACGGACCTCGCACCCAAGACTAGGGAACTGTATTATCATTTGTGTTATTCTCCAGACCTGCTTGTGACACCCATCTTCCAGGGGTCACAAGATCTCTGCACTCCCAAAGGGAGGTATTTCTCATACTGCCAAGGACCACCTGCTCCTCGGGTGGTCCTCACTCAAAGTTATTACTGTTGCACCAAACACTCAAACTATATAGGTGTCCAGAGGTTAGCAATATATCTGTATTATCGGTGATTCTGCAGATCATCAATAATCAGGTACATATCTGCATTCTTGGTGATACTGCAGATCACCAATAATCAGATTCTCTCTGCGTGCTGACACCGATCGTTACAGAATGGCAGACCCAAACCAAATGGATGCACTGTGTAGGCATGTTGAAGTCCTGACCGCCGCGGTAAACAATCTTTCCGGGGCAGTTTTGAACCAACAGACCCAGATCAGCCAGATATTTGGGGTTATTCAGGAACTTCAATCAGCTATAAACTCAGTGCGATCTCCTCCTAGCACAGACATACGTATGCCTGTACCCGAAAGGTTTTCTGGTCACAGATCTGACTTTCAGAACTTTAGAAATAGAGTGTTATCATACTTTGAGTTGAGGCCTAATTCATCTGGAACCGTAGCACAGAGAATTACGTTTATTAAGACTCTGTTGTCAGGGGATTCCCAGACCTGGGCATATAATCTCCAGCCAGGAGATGGGGCTTTGGCCTCGGTTGAGGCATTTTTTGAAGCCATGGCTATAATTTATGATGATCCGGACATTGCCTCTACCGCTGAGCGGAAGTTCAAGACGTTGCGGCAAGGCAAGGATCCGGTTGAGAATTACGCAGCTGAGTTCAGGAAATGGGCAGTATCTGCGAGATGGGGTTCATTTTCACTGTTGGACTGTTTTTTGGCAGGGTTGTCGGATGCAGTTTATGATGTGATGATTGGACATCCTGAGCCCAAGTCTGTAGACGAGGCAATTTCGTTGGCCGTGCAGATAGATCGCCGTTTGCGCTACCAGAGACAGGTTCGTGGTAGGAATGCTAGAAGGTATGTCTTACACGACTCTTCTCGTTCTCCATCACCTGCAGACGAGCCGATGCAAATCGGGTATTCAGGGTTGAGTCAGGAGAAAGAGAGTCACAGAGGGCCAAGAAAACGCAATCTAAATGGTGATAAGGGGCCAGGAGAATGCTGCCGTCTGGGGTTGGTAAACACCATAGGCGAGCAGATGATCGTCTGCTCCTTCCCTGCTCTATTACATGGGAGGGTCAGACTAGTTCCGCAGAAGCCATTTTGGACTCCGGTTCTGCGGTAAACTTCATTGATTACGATTTTGTTAAAAGATTGGGGATACCTTTGTCCCCACTTAACCAGCAAATTCTGGTCACTGCAGTGGATGACTCACTGCTGCAGATTAGTCAATCTCTTTTTCAAACCCCCTTGTTGTCATGTTGTTTAGGGGCGTCACATGAAGAGAGATTACAGTTCCTGGTTATGCCCACGGCAACCTCCACCATTATTCTTGGTATGCCGTGGTTAAAACTCCACTCCCCACAGATTGACTGGGCTTCAGGTCAGCTGCTGGAATGGTCAGCTTATTGCCATCAGCATTGTTTGGGCAGAGTGGTAGTTCGTGCTACCAAGATACAGGTTGGAGGAGTGGCAGTGCAGGTTAAAGCAGAAGCTGTAGTTAAAGATGCCAAACCTGAGACCGGCCTACCTCGAAGGGTGGTCAGGGCACCTGCGGAGACGGTGGAGGACTGGATGCCTAGTCTGGGCCCTTGCCAGCGAGACATTCTAGGGGGTAAAACATCTCGTCAGACTTCACCGGGTACATTACAATATTTACCAGTGTCAAGAAAACCCCGGACTCTGAAAAATCAGACTAGTAAGAGAAAGTCTGTAGAGTGGCAGTTTTTCCCAGGGGACATGGTGTACGTATCCTCTCGGCATGGGGCCCTGAAGCGATTATCAACCCAACTGGGTCCTACATTCATAGGACCATTCCCAGTGATCAGGAGAGTCAATTTAGTCACCTATGCTGTCGATCTTTCAGCCAGTATGGGAGGTATAAGATCAGTCCATGTGTCTCTGTTGAAGCCAGCAGTGCACGTGGATTTCCCTCCCTCCCTCCCTCCCTGTGATGGTAAAAGACCAATCGGAATGTGAGACCGAAAAGATTCTAGACCCACATTCTAAAAAACCTGGTGGAGAGTGTCCGGAGTCCACTCCTCGGGGAGGGGGGGGGTACTGTGAGAAAATGCGGAAAAGCCGCCGCATGTACTGGCAGCAAGGCGGCTGTTTCCGCGTCCAACGCTGCGGTTTGCACGCAGCAGCGTGCGTCTGGTGTGGCTGGGTCTGTTAGTGCACCTGGATGGAGAACTACGCGCGCGAGCCAGGAGTCAGAACCTTTATGCCAGCAGGAGATGGATCAGCTGATCAGGGCGATCAGCTGATTCCTGCTGGACTCCTGATTGGCTGAGTGGCTCGGGCGGGGCGGCAGAGTCCTGCAACTATATATATAGCTTGCTTGTCAGTTGCTGGCTGTCTGCCATTGCGAACACTTACGTGGAAGCATTCAGACCATAGTCAGATCCTACAGTGTGTTTGAACCAGGAGGACCTGGGAATTCACACTGAGCCAGATTACTTTTGTTCATCATTGTATTATACTCCAGACTAGTTCCAGGGTGCTGAGACCACGAACCTCTCATCCAAGACTAGGGAACTGTATTATCATTTGTGTTATACTCCAGACTAGTTCCAGGGTGCTGAGACCACGGACCTCGCATCCAAGACTAGGGAACTGTATTATCATTTGTGTTATACTCCAGACTAGTTCCAGGGTGCTGAGACCACGGACCTCGCATCCAAGACTACGGAACTGTATTATCATTTGTGTTATACTCCAGACTAGTTCCAGGGTGCTGAGACCACGGACCTCGCATCCTAGACTAGGGAACTGTATTATCATTTGTGTTATACTCCAGACTAGTTCCAGGGTGCTGAGACCACGGTCCTCGCACCCAAGACTAGGGAACTGTATTATCATTTGTGTTTTTCTCCAGACTAGTTCCAGGGTGCTGAGACCACGGACCTCGCACCCAAGACTAGGGAACTGTATTATCATTTGTGTTATTCTCCAGACCTGCTTGTGACGCCCATCTTCCAGGGGTCACTAGCCACCGGGTCTTCTTGCTACTCAGCCTGGGACTCCGCCCCCTTGGATGTCTCAGGCTGCTGCAAGATCTCTGCACTTCCAAAGGGAGGTATTTCTCATACTGCCAAGGACCACCTGCTCCTCGGGTGGTCCTCACTCAAAGTTATTACTGTTGCACCAAACACTCACACTATATAGGTGTCCAGAGGTTAGCAATATATCTGTATTATCGGTGATTCTGCAGATCATCAATAATCAGGTATATATCTGCATTCTTGGTGATACTGCAGATCACCAATAATCAGATTCTCTCTGTGTGCTGACACCGATCGTTACATAGAGGCAGAGAATCAGTATGATAGCCAGGTAACTGGCATTGCTTAAAAGGAAATTAATATAGCAGCCTCAATATCCCTCTCACTTCATTTCTCCTTCAACTGCTCACTTTTTTCACTGTAGTGGTCCTTTAAACAGTTGAAATTTGACAGTTGGAAAATGACAGTTTAAATAAGACAGTTAGAAAATGGCAGTTGAAATTTGGCAGTTGAAAAATGAGTCATTTTTCAACTGCCATTTTCCAACTGTCCTTTTTCAACTGCCATTTTCCAACTGTCCTTTTTCAACTGCCATTTTCCAACTGCCTTTTTCTAACTGTCATTTTTCAACTGTTGTTTTCCAACTGCCATTTTCTAACTGTCAAATTTTAACTGCCATTTTCCAACTGTCATTTTTCAACTGCCATTTTCCAACTGTCAAATTTTAACTGCCATTTTCCAACTGTCAAATTTTAACTGCCATTTTCCAACTGTCATTTTTCAACTGCCATTTTTCAACTGTCAAATTTTAACTGCCATTTTTCAACTGTCAAATTTTAACTGCCATTTCCCAACTGTCATTTTTCAACTGCCATTTCCCAACTGTCAAATTTTAACTGCCGTTTTCCAACTGTCATTTTTCAACTGCCATTTTCCAACTGTCAAATTTTAACTGTCATTTTCCAACTGCCATTTTCCAACTGCCATTTTCCAACTGTCCTTTTTCAACTGTCAAATTTTAACTGCCATTTTCCAACTGGCAAATTTTAACTGCCATTTTCCAACTGTCATTTTTCAACTGCCATTTTCCAACTGTCACATTTTAACTGTCATTTTCCAACTGTCATTTTTCAACTGCCATTTTCCAACTGTCAAATTTTAACTGCCATTTTCCAACTGTCATTTTCCAACTATCATTTTTTAACTGCTATTTTCCAACTGTCATTTTCCAACGGTCATTTTTCAACTGCTATTTTCCAACTGTCATTTTTCAACTGCCATTTTCCAACTGCCCTTTTCTAACTGTCAAATTTTAACTGCCATTTTCCAACGTTCATTTTTCAACTGCTATTTTCCAACTGTCGAATTTTAACTGCCATTTTACAACTGTCATTTTTAACTGTCATTTTCCAACTATCATTTTTCAACTTCCATTTTTCAACTATCTTTTTCCAATTGTTTCCTTCCTTTCCTATTTTATTTATTTTATTTATTTTATAAACGCATGCCTTGAGGTCCTTAATGTTGAATGTTGATTTGCCACCTTATTTTGTGTTTTGGCGGCTAGATTTGCATCTCGATTAGCACAATTTAAAACTGACTATCTCTAAAAAGTCCATAACCAGATGAAACAGTCACAGGTGTCAGATATGCATAACTGTAAAGAGAGAGTGGAAGAAAAAGCCTATGTTGGCTTTTTATCTTCCTATCTTGCTCCCAGTCTAATGACCCATTTATTGTCTTTAACTTTCATAGTGGTTCCCTTTCCAGGCTAGCAGCACTTTTAGCCACCTTTGAAACTTGTCCATACATTCTCTACCTTAGTGTTTGGGTACTTGTGTTCCTCTACGATGGTGACCCTCTTTTTCTTGGGCTACTTCAAATGTATTTATTTATTGTGCATTATGGTGATTTATTGTTGCGGAGGTGTTTTTCAGAAGAACTTGCACTGTTTCTATCTTGATAAAGAGGTACTTTGTTGCTTTGAAATATTGGATTATCTTAATTGCAGCATGAATTACAGATCTTTCTGTACCAATTTTTTGGAGTGCCAACCATTTACTTCTCTTTACAATAATGTATGGTACGTGTGTTGCTCTGCATGGCAGTATTAATTGAAATGAGACAGCACTGTGTTGGCACAGAAATTCATGCAGCAGTTTATTGTCAGAACAGACTGCTGCACAGCCCATGAGAGTCTGTAACTACTGAAATAAGCTCAGCAATGCAGCAGTACATCCTGACCTTCACAGTTGTTATCAAATTACCATTTTAAAGGACCACTATAGTGAAAAAGTAAGCAGTTAAAATCTTTCAGATCCTACCTGTTTTAGACTAGTCTACCTCCTCATTGGGGATACAAAGGGTTTTGTTTTTTAAAAGAATTTCCTAAATGGCAGTTGCTAAGTCTAACTGCCAAAATAGGACCAGCCAGCATCCCTACTCGCACACTATTTTGGCAGTCAGACTTAACAATGGCCGTTCAGCAAATGCTTTTGAAAACAAAGGGAAACCCTGAGACTCCATCGTGAGGAGATGGACTAGTCCAAAACCTGTTGGTTCTGTCAGCTTTTGAAGCGGACCAAAACTCAGAGCTTCCTCTCTGCTCTAAGGAGATAAGCAACAGCATCATAACTTTAAAGAAAAACATTTCTTTGTTACAACTTACAGAAATCCTTCAGTGTTTACTTTCTGGTGTCCTAGGAACACAAAATGGTTAACCTCCTGTGTTTACATATTAGCTCAAACTATGGTATAGAGTGTCACACCTGACAGCCCTAATTTACACTTGCTGCTACTTGCAATTTACTTGCTGATAAGGCCTAATTAGACAGTCTTATCTCTCTAGACCAGGGTACACTTACCACCGGTGGTACTTTGCTGTTGGCCAGGTGGTACACACCAGATTTGCCTGCCACTTTTTTGTCCACCTGCCACTTGTCCTGGTCCTGTCCTGCCTCCACAAAGTTTGGCTCTCCTTCCCTCCATGGATGGACACTGTGTAATCGCACATTGTTGTACCAGCAGTCACTGCATACCTGTTCACTGCACCTGTGTAACCGTAGATTGTATTAGTCAAGTCAATCCATACCTTTCACTTCATCCCCCCCAATATGGACAAAACAAAAGGCAGAGCTAGAGGCAGGCCACCTGGCAGGTCTGTTTGAGGTCGCGCTGTCGTGATTTTTGCGGCCCTTGACCAAAGAAGAAGAAGGCCCTCAACCAAAGAAGAAGAAGGCACGTGCCATCAACCCCCAATATTGTCAGGACGTAGTTGACTATTTAACATAGAACACCTCATCTTTCTCAGCTTCCGCACGGAAGCGTGACATATCTTCCTCCTCCTGCTCTGATTCTGGCACCCCACTTAACACTCAGTCGGTCACCACCACCAAAGTGCCATCACCCCAGGGCTCAGCACTGTGAAAATTTTTTTGTGTGTCTGCCTCAGATGAGAGCAATGCCATCGGTACTCTCTGCCGCCAAAAATTGAGCCGTGGAAAGACCAAGACCTGCGTAGGGACAACTACCTTACGAAGGCACATGATTACAAAGCACAAACTGCAATGGGATGACCACCTGAGGAAAAGCAGCACACAAAAGCAAAGCCACACACCGCAGTGGAAGATACCAGGCCGCAATTTTTTCTCAAAAAGGCGATACCTAAACTGTACCGTGATGTTGAAAGGCAAGTGGTGACATCTCTGGCACACAGCGTTGGGTCAACGTTACCCAAGATAGTAAGGTTGTTGTTCATTGTGGACAGACCAAATTCGATCAGCTGGACAGTCACTGTTCTGACATTAAGCTACCTCAGCCCGGCGACCATATGGGCTTGAAAACCGCCATGGTGCGCACCAGTCCAGCACGGCCGTCTCTGCACAAACCGCTGTTTGCAGTGCATTCCACAGTGAGTTTGATGTGTTAGTGTGAAGCAGTACTCTAATTACACTTCCTGATTGATGTATACACATGCAAGATGTTTTAAAGCACTTTAGGCCTCCAATTTAGCATGCAATGTCATTTCTGCCCTTAAAACGCTGCTTTGCATCAAATCCAGATTTTTCCCCGGGACTTTTGGCGTCTATCCCACTCATCCATGCAAAAACTCAGATGTTAGACCCCTTGAAACATCTTTTCCATCACTTTTGTGGCCAGCATAAATGTTTCTAGTTTTCAAAGTTCGCCTCCCCATTGAAGTCTTTTGCGGTTCGCTGAAGTTTGCGCAAATCAAACTTTTGCGGAAGTTCACGTTCGCGGTTCGCGAACTGAAAATCGGAGGTTCAAGCCATCTCTAATGAATGCTTGGAAAGTATAAATTACTATTAAGTGGGCTGTTGCATACAGGATAGAAGTTTATTAGGGATTGCCAACTTTGGAGTACTGCCATCATCTCTCAGACTGCTCCCTTATGCAGTGGCCACTGTTGAGTTGCATGCATGTGTGTGTGTGATTGTTGGAACCTTGGGTGAGGTCTATTATCACGGCTGTGCCATACTGATTTTAGGGGGTGATAACGGGTTTTTTTCAAGGTTGTACCTATTTGGATAATTTTGAATAAAATTGATCTGTATTTTGAAGACATCCTGGAATTCAATTTTTTGAAAGATCATAGTGAAACATAATAATCATAACAGTGTCTTGATTATGCATTCAAATTTCAACATTAATAAAGCTGACACAGCATAAACGTCAAAAAGAGCTTAGTGTAGCAAGTCAAGCCAATGTCATAAAAAGAAAATATGATGAGCATTCAAAATAATTTTGTTGGAATTCTCAAGCGAATTAGTTAAAGTTCTATAAAATAAAATCTTAGCATATCTTCTTGAATTCTGTGCATCTCACACTGTACTGACAGAAGAACCAACAGAGGTCCGATCAGGAAGGTTTCCTTCATCCAACCCCTCAAAGTCAAACAAGTATTGTCCATTTTACACATAATACACATCCCACCTTAGATCTTATGGGAAAGAGAAGAAGTACAGAGGCCCCATTCTTATCTTACAGAAACTGTATAAAATGTATCTCATAAAGTCTAAAGCCACATCTACACGCGTAGATGCGGCTCCGATCCGGCGGCTCGCCTCTTCCGCGTCCCCGCTCGCCGCGCGTGCGCCGGATTCGATTCCCCGCTCGGCCCCACCGGCGCCGCTTATCTTCCGCTCGATTCCCTGCCATTGTCCCCTCGCGGGGAACGATCAGGAAATCGGCGGAAGCAAAATCCATCCTGTCGGATCTTATTAATCGAGCCGCATCAGCGGCTCGATTGATAAGGAGGATCGGAGCCTCATCTACGCGTGTAGATGAGGCTTAAGGGCCCTTTTCCACTAGTGCCATGCGTGGCTGCACTTCCTGGTCTGCGGGAACGCTGACGAATCCCACAAGCTGTGCTATGGGATTCGCAGCCTCCCACATAGAAACTGATGGCAATGTCAGCCAAATTGCGAATGTAAGCGATTCGGCCGGTGGCGCCATTGTGTCCTATGGCAGAGTTTCCACGTGCGATTTGCCTGCGGGGAAACTGCGAATTTGGCCCGGTTTCCGTGCTAGTGGAAACGGGCCCTTAGTATTCCTCCGTGCTTTGGTATTCATACCAACTTGCCTAGATTTTGGAAATCTTGTGTGCTTGATCATGAGCTATCAGGATCAGCTCCTCATTAATTGTATTCACTCTCTGGAGCCATTGTTTGATTGTGGTTGAATTCCAAAGCAAAGGGATCAGCGCCCTGGCTGCAAAAACTTGTGAACAGATTTTAATGATGGAGGCTATACTTTGACTTTCATTGCTATTTCTGTGTAGGAGACTTACACTTTTAAAGTGGACCTGAACTCTTGCACAGGACAGAAGGAAAACATAGAGAAATGCACCATTTATGTATTTAGATAGTTTAGCCTGTCTGATTCCTCCTCATCTGTATATAATCACACGTTGTAATTTGATCTCCCCCATGTCACCTTATTGCCATGGCAGATAAGGCAGATAAGCTCATATGAAAGCACAGGATGTTAACAATATTTCTGCTTCCATGAAAGCAGGAAGTAGCCAAACTGCAGATTTATTGCAGGATTTGTGTCAGCTGTAACAAAGAAATATGTTTCTTTAGAGGTTAGTATGCTGTTGTATATCTTTTAGTGTAGAGAGGACGTTCTGAGTTCAGGTCTGCTTTAAGTGTTTTGGTGGTCTGTCTCTCTTTCATTGTTAATTGTCTTTTTCTGACCATTTTTTATTACAACACACTAGTTTCTGCTGTACAATACTGTGCAAATAATGCTCCGGAGGGTATGATACAACAATGTCATCCAACACTACTTTTATGCCAACAGAGGGGTTAAAAATTGGGACACCTTAAGAAACAAAGTAGCAACATCTTTCAAGGCTTGATCAAGCATCATTGCTGCAGAACAGCTGTATGTCGTTAACCCATTTCTTGTTCCCTGTGAAGGAAATGTACATTATTTCCTTATTTTGGATAACCCTACTTGTTTAACCACTGGCAATTTACCATTTACCTTTGCACCATTTCAAGCTATTCATTGGATGGTAAATAGTTTATTACACACAGATCAGCAGGACCATTGGTGATGACAAGACCTTTCAAAGCTGTATTGCTGGCCACAATGAGTTAATCCCTGAGCAACTGTGAGGGGGCTCTGGAGCTGGGTAAGGTGATCTGCTAGTTCACAGTGAAAGACCGGGTGAAGCCCCCTCTGCTTTTCTGTGGCTGGGTGGTAATAGGCAGCATAGCCGCATCGCACCGCGGCCGAATTGTAACCAATGCACGGCAATTGAACAGTTTCCATTGCGTTCTGGTTTTGCAGAGCGGTGCGGAGCGATCTGAGAACCTGCAGCATGCTGCGGATTCTCGCATGACTGCATCCGCATCCCATCTCCTCCAGTCACTTCCGCATCGGGAGATGCAGAAGTGACGCGACTGCAAGAGAAAGTGATGCGATGTAGCTAGGTAGCCGCACTCGCATCATTTCAAAGTGGAAACGGGCCTTTACAGATTATGTCTAGCCAAGCAGCATCTGATATTGGCATAGGAAGACATGTTGATAATGCAAAAATAGTTTACATACAATGATCAAAACTTTGGTCATTGCTAATTATATTTTCTAAACCTATACATACAAAAATATTTGCCTGAACTAGAGCTTAAACATATTATACACTTTATATTGTATTTTTCAGACATGTTTTCAGTATTCAGCAAGTGGTGATTCCGTCAGTTTGTTAACAGACATAGCTCTATATTTACACTATTTTGCAAAATAAAATAAAAATCTTAAGATCATCTCATTCAGGGATCTATAGAATGGAGTAGATTCGCCAGGTGGGGCAGTGTCTCTGCAAACAGTTGCACATTAATGATGCAAGCATGGGCTGAAGAGTTCAAATTTGCGCGCGTGCACGAGCATGGGTGCGAGCTCCTCACTTTTATACATGTCTTGTTTGCACTAAAGGTGTACAAATAGAACGTTTATAAACGTCCATTTTTGGAAGTGGTTACAAAATCAAAAAAACTTTTCTGCTGTCTGGGAAACTGTGACATGTAATTGATAAGTTTCCCAGCAAAGTGAAACAATCTATTAACCTTTTTAGTAACTAGCATTTTATGGTGTGGCTAATCTATTGGAGCAGAGGTAATATTTTGACTATAGTTCCACTATTAGTAACTTACAATTGTTGGATACGGCAGATGACAACAGCTTGATCTGATTATAACTTCTAAATGTATACACTTTATACCATAAATACATGCTTGTTCAGTCAACCCAGTGAGCATGTATACTTGTGCAAAGAGGAGAATTTATGTGGCAACAATCATGTTTATGGTTTTGTTTTGTTTTTACTAAAAAGTTTTGGCATATGTGATGACATGCAGTATATTTTGTCCTACGTTACACAGAATTTTATATTTCCAAATGGCCTTTGATGAACAAACAATTATTTTACTCCATCACATTTCTGACCTAAGTTTTTTTTGTTTGTTTTTGTTTGTTTGCCTTAGCAAATAGCTGTCATGTTATTTTCTTATGGAATTTGTGAATTATTGTAAAATATACAGTAAGAATAGAATCCTAACATACAGTAAATAGGACTTTATCATGGAATAAAGTAGAAAAAGCCAGACACTTTTGAGAATATTTTTTTCTATGTTCGCTATCAAGATGTTCTATTTTAGTTCTGATTTTCCAAGCAGTATGATTTCAAAATGAAAGTACATATTGCCACCTAGTGATTAAAATAAGGAGCTGCTATAAAAACACATGTAAAGATGAAAAGATGCAGTCTAACATTAGAGATGCTTATGAGATGCTAAAAAAATTGAATGCAAACTGGATGCAGGTAGCAATTGGACCATTTTACAAATTGTACACTGCAAACTGAAATGGAAATCTTGTACGAATCATTCAACTTTTAGGGAATGTATATTAGTTTTATTAGATTTGGCATTAAAAATGGAATAAAAATATTAAATATCACTCATGGAAATGTTGAAGCAACTGATTGGAGCACCTGATTGGTTTGGCGCCACCATAGAGCTAATATATCATTTCTCAGCACGTATGTCTGCTGCTATAGAGTCAGCTGCAGCTCCTTAGTATTAATATGTGGCTCCTTGGAGCAGGCTGAAATGTGTGGGTGCGGATGCTCAGTGCTTGTATATCTGTGCATTATACCTTTGACTACAACCTGTAACTTGATATTCTGTGCTCGGCTATACAATAACCAAGTGCTGGAACCAAAACATTACAGCTGCCAACACAGATGATAGACGGTGAGTATTGGTTACAGACTATAACAAGATTTTGTAAAAAGTGAAATATATCAGTTGCGGTCAGTTATATATCAGTTGCTGTCAGTTACAACTGAAAGGTCAACTTACGTGCAAGGTAATGCCCATGTTTCCCTATGGCTCATGTGGGCGATATTACAGTTTAACAGTGTGTTTAACCACTTGAGGACCTAGGGCTTTCTACCCCTTAAGGACCGGCCACTTTTTTATCCATTCAGACCACTGCAGCTTTCACGGTTTATTGCTCGCTCATACAACCTACCACCTAAATGAATTTTGGCTCCTTTTCTTGTCACTAATAAAGCTTTCTTTTGGTGCTATTTGATTGCTCCTGCGACTTTTACTTTTTATTATATTCATCAAAAAAGACATGAATTTTGGCAAAAAAATGATTTTTTTTAACTTTCCGTGCTGACAGTTTTCAAATAAAGTAAAATTTCTGTATACATGCAGCGCGAAAAATGTGGACAAACATGTTTTTGATAAAAAAAACCCATTCAGCGTATATTTATTGGTTTGGGTAAAAGTTATAGCGTTTACAAACTATGGTGCAAAAAGTGAATTTTCACATTTTCAAGCATCTCTGACTTTTCTGACCCCCTGTCATGTTTCATGAGGGGCTAGAATTCAAGGATAGTATAAATACCCCCCAAATGACCCCATTTTGGAAAGAAGACATCCCAAAGTATTCACTGAGAGGCATAGTGAGTTCATAGAAGATATTAATTTTTGTCACAAGTAAGCGGAAAATGACACGTTGTGACAAAAAAAAAAAAAAAAAGTTTCCATTTCTTCTAACTTGCGACAAAAAAAAATGAAATCTGCCACGGACTCACCATGCCCCTCTCTGAATACCTTGAAGTGTCTACTTTCCAAAATGGGGTCATTTGTGGGGTGTGTTTACTGTCCTGACATTTTGGGGGGTGCTAAATTGTAAGCACCCCTGTAAAGCCTAGAGGTGCTCATTAGACTTTGGACCCCTTAGCGCAGTTAGGCTGCAAAAAAGTGCCACACGTGGTATTGCCGTACTCAGGAGAAGTAGTATAATGTGTTTTGGGGTGTATTTTTACACATACCCATGCTGGGTGGGAGAAATATCTCTGTAAATGACAATTTGTTAATTTTTTTTACACACAATTGTCCATTTGCAGAGATCTTTCTCCCACTCAGCATGGGTATGTGTAAAAATACAACCCAAAACACATTATACTACTTCTCCTGAGTACGGCGATACCACATGTGTGGCACTTTTTTGCACCCTAACTGCGCTAAAGGGCCCAAAGTCCAATGAGTACCTTTAGGATTTCACAGGTCATTTTGAATAATTTCGTTTCAAGACTACTCCTCACGGTTTAGGGCCCCTAAAATGCCAGGGCAGTATAGGAACCCCACAAATGACCCCATTTTAGAAAGAAGACACCCCAAGGTATTCCGTTAGGAGTATGGTGAGTTCATAGAAGATTTTGTTTTTTGTCACAAGTTAGCGGAAAATGACACTTTGTGAAAAACCACAATTAAAATCAATTTCCGCTAACTTGTGACAAAAAATAAAATCTTCTATGAACTCGCCATACTACTAACGGAATACCTTGGGGTGTCTTCTTTCTAAAATGGGGTCATTTGTGGGGTTCCTATACTGCCCTGGCATTTTAGGGGCCCTAAACCGTGAGGAGTAGTCTTGTAACGAAATTTCTCAAAATGACCTGTGAAATCCTAAAGGTACTCATTGGACTTTGGGCCCTTTAGCGCAGTTAGGGTGCAAAAAAGTGCCACACATGTGGTATCGCCGTACTCGGGAGAAGTAGTACAATGTGTTTTGGGGTGTATTTTTACACATACCCATGCTGGGTGGGAGAAACACCTCTGTAAATGACAATCTTTTGATTTTTTTACACACAATTGTCCATTTACAGCGGTATTTCTCCCACCCAGCATGGGTATGTGTAAAAATACACCCCAAAACACATTGTACTACTTCTCCCGAGTACGGCGATACCACATGTGTGGCACTTTTTTGCACCCTAACTGCGCTAAGGGGCCCAAAGTCCAATGAGTACCTTTAGGATTTCACAGGTCATTTTTGTTTCAAGACTACTCCTCACGGTTTAGGGCCCCTAAAATGCCAGGGCAGTATAGGAACCCCACTAATGACCCCATTTTAGAAAGAAGACACCCCAAGGTATTCCGTTAGGAGTATGGTGAGTTCATAGAAGTTTTTATTTTTTTGTCACAAGTTAGCGGAAATTGATTTTAATTGTTTTTTTTCACAAAGTGTCATTTTCCGCTAACTTGGGACAAAAAATAAAATCTTCTATGAACTCACCATACTCCTAACGGAATACGTTTGGGTGTCTTCTTTCTAGAATGGGGTCATTTGTGGGGTTCCTACTGCCCTGGCATTTTAGGGGCCCTAAACCGTGAGGAGTAGTCTTGAAACAAAAATGACCTGTGAAATCCTAAAGGTACTCATTGGACTTTGGGCCCCTTAGCGCAGTTAGGCTGCAAAAAAGTGCCAATCATGTGGTATCGCTGTACTCGGGAGATGTAGTATAATGTGTTTTGGGGTGTATTTTTACACATACCCATGCTGGGTGGGAGAAATACCTCTGTAAATGACAATTGTTTGATTTTTTTTACACACAATTGTCCATTTACAGAGAGATTTCTCCCACCCAGCATGGGTATGTGTAAAAATACACCCCAAAACACATTATACTACTTCTCCTGAGTACGGCGATACCACATGTGTGACACTTTTTTGCAGCCTAGGTGCGCTAAGGGGCCCAACATCCTAATTACAGGTCATTTTGAGGCATTTGTTTTCTAGACTACTCCTCACGGTTTAGGGCCCCTAAAATGCCAGGGCAGTATAGGAACCCCACAAGTGACCCCATTTTAGAAAGAAGACACCCCAAGGTATTCCGTTAGGTGTATGGCGAGTTCATAGAAGATTTTATTTTTTGTCACAAGTTAGTGAAAAATGACACTTTGTGAAAAACAAACAAAAATCAATTTCCGCTAACTTTTGACAAAAAATAAAATCTTCTATGAACTCGTCATACACCTAACAGAATACATTGGGGTGTCTTTTTTCTAAAATGGGGTCCGTTTCTGGGGTTTCTATACCGCCCTGGCATTTTACGGGCCCAAAACCGTGAGTAGTCTGGAAACCAAATGTCTCAAAATGACTGTTCAGGGGTATAAGCATCTGCAAATTTTGATGACAGGTGGTCTATGAGGGGGCGAATTTTGTGGAACCGGTCATATGCAGGGTGGCCTTTTAGATGACAGGTTGTATTGGGCCTGATCTGATGGATAGGAGTGCTAGGGGGGTGACAGGATGTGATTGATGGGTGTCTCAGGGGGTGGTTAGAGGGGAAAATAGATGCAATCAATGCACTGGGGAGGTGATCGGAAGGGGGTCTGAGGGGGATCTGAGGGTTTGGCCGAGTGATCAGGAGCCCACACGGGGCAAATTAGGGCCTGATCTGATGGGTAGGTGTGCTAGGGGGTGACAGGAGATGATTGATAGGTGTCTCAAGGTGTGATTAGAGGGGGGAATAGATGCAAGCAATGCACTGGCGAGGTGATCAGGGCTGGGGCCTGAGGGCATTCTGAGGGTGTGGGCGGGTGATTGAGTGCCCTAGGGGCAGATAGGGGTCTAATCTGATAGGTAGCAGTGACAGGGGGTGATTGATGGGTAATTAGTGGGTGTTTAGGGTAGAGAACAGATATAAACACTGCCCTTGGGAGGTGATCTGACGTCGGATCTGCGGGCGAACTATTGGTGTGGGTGGGTGATCAGATTGCCCGCAAGGGGCAGGTTAGGGGCTGATTGATGGGTGGCAGTGACAGGGGGTGATTGATGGGTGGCAGTGCCAGGGGGTGATTGATGGGTGGCAGTGACGGGGTGATTGATGGGTGATTGACAGGTGATAAGTGGGTTATTACAGGGAAGAACAGATGTAACTAATGCACTGGCGAATTGATAAGGGGGGGGGGGTCTGAGGGCAATCTGAGCGTGTAGGCGGGTGATTGGGTGCCCGCAAGGGGCAGATTAGGGTCTGATCTGATGGGTAACAGTGACAGGTGGTGATAGGGGGTGATTGATGGGTAATTAGTGGGTGTTTAGAGGAGAGAATAGATGTAAACACTGCGTTTGGGTGGTGATCTGATGTCGGATCTGCGGGCGATCTATTGGTGTGGGTGGGTGATCAGATTGCCCGCAAGGGGCAGGTTAGGGGCTGATTGATGGGTGGCAGTGACAGGGGGTGATTGATGGGTGATTGACAGGTGATTGACAGGTGATTGACAGGTGATCAGGGGGGATAGATGCATACAGTACACAGGGGGGGGGGGTCTGGGGAGAATCTGAGGGGTGGGGGGTGATCAGGAGGGGGCAGTGGGCAGGGGGGGAGATAAAAAAAATAGTGTTGACAGATAGTGACAGGGAGTGATTGATGGGTGATTAGGGGGGTGATTGGGTGCAAACAGGGGTCTGGGGGGTGGGCAGGGGGGGGTCTGAGGGGTGCTGTGGGCGATCTGGGGCAGGGGGGGGAGAAATCAGTGTGCTTGGGTGCAGACTAGGGTGGCTGCAGCCTGCCCTGGTGGTCCCTCGGACACTGGGACCACCAGGGCAGGAGGCAGCCTGTATAATACACTTTGTAAATATTACAAAGTGTATTATACACTTTGTATGCGGCGATTGCGGGGTTAACATCCCGCCGGTGTTTCCGTATAGCCGGCGGGATGTTGCGGCGGGCGAGCGGTGACAGGCGCCGGCGGAGGATCGCGTCACGGATGACGCGATCGCTCCGCCCATGCCCTTAAATGGACCGCCGCCTCTGTGGGTGAGCCGGTCCTTCAGGGCTCCACTTCCCGGCCGCCTCTGTGCGTTAGTCGGTCGGGAAGTGGTTAAACCTCCTTTAAAGGAGTCATCAGGGCAAATCTAGCAAAATGAGTGGTACTTACCGGGGGCTTCCTCCAGCCCCAAGCTCCCAGGACCTCCCTCGCCACAGCTCTGCCCGCAGCCGTTCGCCGGAGTTCCGAACCGGTCCCCGGGGATGACGTGCTGTGCCTGCGCGATCGGCGCTGTCAATCACCGCCACGTGGGCCGGAGCGGACTGCGCAGGCGAAACTACTGGGAGCTTGGGGCTGGAGGAAGCCCCCGGTAAGTACCATTCATTTTACTAGATTTGCCCTGATGACTCCTTTAAAGCAAACCTGAACAGAAAAATAAAAGTCAAAATAAACATACACGTCACATTAGCCTCAATTCACTAAGCTTTATCGAACACTTTATCGAACGTTTAAAAATTTACCTCATGAGTAAAATCTAATTTTGAATTCACTAAGGTGTTATAGATTTATCAAATGTTTTATCGATAAAATGTTCAATACACCTATAACACCATAGTGAATTCAAATTAGATTTTACTCATGAGGTAAATTATCAAACCTTCGATAAAGTGTTTAATAAAGCTTAGTGAATTGAGTCCATAGTCTGCTCATTAGTCTCTCTCTCCTCTCCTGCATCCTGTTTTGTCCACTGTGAGCAATGGAATTCTCCATCCTCCGTTTTAAAAACAGCATTGGCCACGTTAACAGCTTCTGGGTCAGCACTTCATTAACCAGTTACCGGTATGTCGCTTGAGCCATAGGAAAACATGGACATTACCTTGCACATAAGTTGTCTTTTCAGCTATTTCAGTTATATATTAGTGACAGCAACTGATATAGTAAAAAAGGGCCCTAAGGCTTTCAGCTACCCGTGAGACAAGTCTGACAAGATCTGTCAGAACTGGAAGGAATCATTGTTAAAAAAGTGGTGAACTTCTGACAGGAACTGACGGTGAGGTAAGTTATGTAATATTCATTTGCATCATGTGTTTATTTTAAATCATTTTACTTGGTTCAGGTTCACGTTAAGAACTGGTTTAAAACCTGCCTTAAAGGACAGCTATCCAAGTTAACTAAAATTCTGAATGCCACATATATTTCCAGTAATTACTAGCACATAGCGCTACAAAGGCTTTTTTTTCATCTGTTTTATGTGAAGAAAATATGACACTTAGGGCTGGTGCACACCGAGCGGCTTTTTGGGCGTTTTCAGATCCGCTTGTGGCTGCGGATCTGCTTGGTCAATGTATCTCAATGGGGTGGTGCACACCAGAGCAGGAGGCGTTTTGCAGAAACGAAAAATGCCTGGGTGAGGCATTTTTTGGATTTCGGATGCGTTTCTGCCTCAATGTTAAGTATAGGAAAAACGCAAACCGCTCTGAAAAACGCCTGTTCAGAGCGGTTTTGCAGGCGTTTTTGTTACAGAAGCTGTTCAGTAAACAGCTTTACTGTAACAATATATGAAATCTACTATACTGAAAACCGCAGCAGCAATCCGCAAAACGCTAGCAAAACGCCATAGAAAAATAAAAAAAAGCGTTTAAAAATCTGCTAGCATTTTGCGGATCTGCTAGCGGTTTTTGGTGTGCACCAGCCCTTACAGAGAACAGTTTTCACCGTGGGCATGACTATGGAGGACTGTGTCCAGCACATCCAGCATACAGAAACAATCTTCATTGGCTGTAATATTGTGACTGGAATCTGTTCAGAATAATATAAAGCAGAAATATAGCTTCAAATGTGTGCAAATAACATCAGCTGCATGCGGAAATGCTTTATGAATGATAGCCTTAGCGTTAAAATCTACTGATCACTGTCTACCTTCCACTAGAATTGACAGGTTACTGCCTGCCTGCCACTAGAGTCTGCCTGTTTGCCACTAGACTCAACAGATCACTATCAGCCTGTCCCTACACTCAACAGATCACTACACTCAACAGATCACTACCAGCCTGTCACTAGACTCAACAGATCATTACACTCAACAGATCACTACCAGCCTGCCGCTAGACTCAACAGATCACTACCAGCCTGCCACTAGACTTAATAGATCACTACCAGCCTGCCGCTAGACTTAATAGATCACTACCAGCCTGCCGCTAGACTTAACAGATCACTACCAGCCTGCCGCTAGACTTAACAGATCACTACCAGCCTGCCGCTAGACTTAACAGATCACTACCAGTCTGCCGCTAGACTTAACAGATCACTACCAGCCTGCCGCTAGACACAACAGATCACTACCAGCCTGCCGCTAGACACAACAGATCACTACCAGCCTGTCGCTAGACTCAACAGATCACTACCAGCCTGCCGCTAGACTCAACAGATCACTACCAGCTGGCCATTAGAATAGCTGATTAATCAAGGTACTCAAGTCAGGTTAGTAGGTATAGACTGACTGAATCTGATTTGCCATGTGCAAAGTAGTGGTAAAGCCCCTGCTAAACTTGTGTGGTTTTTATTTTTCTTGGCTAAAATGATCATTGGTTGATGGTGTTAGGTGAAAAAATAGTGTGTACAGGTGTACCCCAGTGTCATTAACTTCTCCTTCAACTACAGATTGAAATTGACCCATCAAATGCCATTGCAGCTGATTTTGATTGGGTTCACTTTCAATCTGCAGACTAATCGTATTTACATCAAATCACTAATCATCCATATTCCCTACCACCATCTTCCTATCACTAGAATATACCGATCACTAAATTCAGTCAATCAGTCTATATTTGGTTAATTTAGCATGTCAATGGCAATATCTGAATAATGTTGGTATTCTCTACTTGGCATTGGTAAAATCTGTATTACCTTGCATGGTTTTAATTTTAAGAATAGATGGCGTGAGTTGGGGGTGTGGCCTGTAGTGATGGGCGGGGCTTAGGGCGCCAAGACTTCAGTGCCTATAGGCTCCTGAGCTGTAAATCCGGCCCTGAAGAGAACCTAACTGAGAGGGATGTGGATGTTTCCTTTTAAACAATACCAGTTGCTTGTCAGTCCTGCTGATCTCTTTGGCTGCAGTAGGCTGAATCACGCACCTGAAAGAAGCATCCAGCTAATCCAGTCTGACTTCAGTTAGAGCATCTGATCTGCATGCTTGTTGAGGCGCTGTGGCTAAAAGTATTATGCCTAGTACACACCATACAATTTTCTGTAAGATTTTCTGTCAGATTTACCTGCCAAATAGATAACTTCTAACATGTTGGAAATTATCTATCTAACCATCTATCTGCCTAGCAATTAGCAGGGCCGGATTTACCATAAGGCACTGTAGGCACATGCCTACAGGTGCCTGATGATGGAGGGGTGGCGCACTCACTCTCTCTTTCCCTTGGCAGAGTCCCGAGCCAAGTATAAATGAGATGTTACTCACCTGGCTATCAGCATTCCACTGACAAGTTCACCCTTCAGGTGATACTGAGGGTACTTCTGGCTACCTGCTTAGTAGTAGGGGTAGTAGGGGCACCTGTAACTGCCTATGACGAGCAAGGGAAGTAAGGGAGAAGTGACAGCTGGGACAGCCAGCACACGTGCAGTGCGGTTCAGCAGGGGTTTGTAGGTCTATGGAGGGTGAAGTCTAATGGTGCGTACACACGCACTACCGGTGGGAACAACTGGTCCGCCGGACGCTCCCGCTGGGAGGACGTTCAGCGACAGTAGTGCGCGTGTGCACGCTGTCGGTGGACTGATAAGGCTGTTTCTGAACAATCCGCTCTGCTTAGTGTGGCAGCGCAAGTAAAATTTTCAAAGTAGGCTACTATTAACTAACTTGCACTAACCCAACATGAACGGCCGCTCCAGATGTAACACTCTGGACCTTGTCAGGTCCAGTGACTTTGTAGGACAAGATCCCCACACTTTGATTGGCCCAATAGGCTGCCTGTCAATTGACAGGCAGCTTATTGAGCCAAAGTGCAGGAATCTCGTCCTACAAAGTGAATCAACCCCCAAGTCAGCTAGCTAATTGTACAAGCTGCATGGTTGCTCTCCAATTCGGGAATGTAATATGTACCCGAAAATTCGGGTCATTTTTCATGGTTGCCGAATTCGAACCCGAATCCGAATTCTGATGCTTCGCATTCGAATGTACCCAAATACTGTTTCTCAAATTCGGCTAATAATTCGTATTCGAAAATTCGGCTATATTTTAAAAAAATCTCTTCCTCCTCCTCCTCCTCCTCCTGGAAAAGGTGTTTCAAGGTGTCTAACACCTGAGATCTTTCAGTGACTACAAGAGGGGGAAAAAATTTACAAAAATACCTTATATTTTTTGAGAAAATCATTTTGAAGTAACTCCTTCTGACCATGGGAAAATTAAACGCCCGCCGACTTTAGCAGTTAATAGCAAAGCCCCTTTAAAAGCTAGAAACAGCAAAATTACGAGAATGTTAAGAAGAACAGTGGGAACAAGAGGAAAACATTTTTTTCAAAAAGACCAAATAGTTTTTGAGAAAATCAATTTTAAAGTTTCAATGTAAATTCTCCTTCTGACCGTGGGAAAATATACCCCCGCCGACTTTAACGGTTAATAGCAAAGCCCCTTTAAAAGCTAGCAACACCATAATTACTGGGAATGTTAAGAAGAACAGTGGGAACAAGAGGAACAATTTTTTTTTCAAAAAGACCTTATAGTTTTTGAGAAAATCAATTTTAAAGTTGAAAAAAAAAAGTCGATTCATAAAAAAAGAACCGATTCATTAAAAAGATCCGGCTCATTCATGAGCCGTTAGTATAGCAGAGAATGCGTCCTTGGCAGGACGTGAAGCTGCTAGCTCTCGCTGCTGTCTCTCCCCACCTGCCTGCACCTGTCAACCCCCACCCGTGCACTGGGTGCCAGCCTAGGTGGGGGTTGACAGGTGCAGGCAGGCAGGTGGGGAGAGACAGCGAGAGCTAGCAGCTATGCGTCTGAAAGGACACATTCTCTGCTATGTGGGTGGGGGGTTTCGGAGATCTTCAATCAACTTAATAGAAGATCGCAACATAAGAGGATACTGGCGTGGGAACCTTTACCGTGGATATTGGCGTGGGAAAACTTTTTTAAAGGTACAGGTAAGTATTTATGGTTAATTTAGAATAATAAAATACTTTTCTCGTGGTTGTGTTTTAATTTCATTTAACCCTTTGTGGAAATGGGTAAGGGGTACTTTGTACCCCTATACTCTCGCTGCATGTAGTGTGGTTGGTGGTCTAGGGGGTAAGTCAGATACCTCAGATACCTACTACACACTGAGACCTGGGTTAAATTCCCAGCCAAGGTATGTAAGCTGGCTTTTGAAAAAGTACAAATCCTTAATCGTGCTACTTTTTCTATTAGATTGATCATAATGGTACATGCTAGGCCAGCTTTAGCATATAGTGTAGTTGGTGGTCTAGGGGGTAAGACAGATACCTACTACACACTGAGACCTCGGTTCAAATCCCAGCCATGGTATGTAAGCTGTTTTGAAAAACTGCAATTCCCTGCAAGGGAGGAGGGGGAGGAGGAGAAGGAGATTTTTTGGAAAAACATAGTCGAAATTTGTGCCGAATTTTATTAATGAAATCCAAACCGAATTTGAATTCTGATATTGTATCCGAATTTGAATATTTCCGAATCCGAATTTTACTTGGACCCGAATTCGAATGTACCGGAATCGAATTTTGGTACATTCGAGCAACCCTGCAAGCTGCTAGTCAGTATTTCTCCTGTCTGGTTCTCGGGGAAATTGCTAATGTTGCTGAAACCCAAGAGAAGCTGAAGATGTGTCTGACACTTTTGTTACCTGGCTGTTCAACTGTATACACATCGCCATGGCAACAGGAACTTGAGCCCTATCGATCTAGTTTGAAACACATTGTATGGCTCTCACGGAATTACATTTTAAAATATGTGGCGTTTATGGCTCTCTTAGCCAAAAAGGTTCCTGACCTCTGCTTTAACCCATTCAGGTTCCGTGGTTTTCACGAGAGAAATGTTCACCTCCCATTCATTAGCCTATAACTTTATCACTACTTATCACAATGAACTGATCTATATCTTGTTTTTTCCGCCACCAATTAGGCTTTCTTTGGGGGGTACATTTTGCTAAGAGCCACTTTACTGTAAACGCATTTTAACAGGAAGAATAAGAAAAAAATGGAAAAATTCATTATTTCTCAGTTTTCAGCCATTATAGTTTTAAAATAATACATGCCTCCATAATTAAAACTCATGTATTGTATTTGCCCATATGTCTTGGTTATTACACCGTTAAAATTATGTCCCTATCACAATGTATGGCGACAATATTTTATTTGGAAATAAAGGTGCATTTTTTCCATTTTGCATCTATCACTATTTACAAGTTTAAAATAAAAAAATAGACATATTTCATCTTTACATTGATATTTAAAAAGTTTAGACCCTTAGGTAAATATTTACATGTTTTTTTTTTTTTATTATTGTAATGTTTTTTTGTTTTTTTTTTATAGTAAACATTTTATTTGGGTAGTTTTGGGAGGGTGGGGGGTAAACAATAGATTTATAATGTAAATGTGTGTTCATTTTAATGTATTTTTATTTTCAGTTGTAGTATTACTTTTTGGCCACAAGATGGCGGCCATGAGTTTGTTTACATGACGTCACTCTAAGCGTAACACACGCTTAGAGTGGCGCATCGGGCAGGGAACGGCCAGAAAAGGCGCAGCTTCCGAGAGAAGCTGTCGCTTTTTCAGCGGGGGAGAGGAATCAGTGATCGGGCATCATAGCCCGATACATTGATTCCCTGGCTACCGAATCCGAGGGCCGGGAGTGCACGTGCACGTGCGCGATCGGCCGCGGGGGCGCGCGGTAGCGCACATGGTTCCTGGACGTAGTTTCTACGTCCAGGAACCAAAATAGGTTAAGCAAATGTTTGCTAGTAACACACAGCCAAGCTGCTATTTTTTTTACTATGCAAAATAAACTTGCAAAATAAAATTGTTCAGATTGCATTTGTAATGGGTGGTGCTGCCTCCTCTTACATGTGAGCTACAGCTCCCATTTGCTTAATAAACAAAATATGAATTAAGAAGGTGCTATAATACCTAGCAATAATAAATTATGCCCTGGTTATTGCAGTCGTAAGTAAACATCAGTGTTTCAAACTCCTAGGACGCAGAATATTATAAAGAATTTTCATTTACTAATACATTTTGAAGAGAAACCTTGTAGAATTCTAGAACATTTCTTCCATGTCTGAAATGAATTAGAAGACAGTATACATTGAAAGTCTATGACAGTCCTTTTTGTGGTTGCCACAGATACAGCTAGTTCAGGTGTACTTAACCTGATAATTTGCCGGTGTCAAGTCTCAAACCGGACCGCTCACACAGTTTAGGGTAATCTCCAAAACAGAAAGAAAGAGACGGCACTCCACTGGCTGCAATAAAATTGCTGTATTCAGGAACAAGACATTACATGTTACGGATAAACTCCTTCATAAGATGTCAAGATGTTTGACATCTTATGAAGGAGTTTATCCGTAACATGTAATGTCTTGTCCCTGAATACAGCAATTTAATTACATTGGAAGTCTCCCAACTTCTGATAACTAGCTTCACCCTGGATGGGAAAACTGAGGGTATAAAGTCAAGGAACATCTAATATAGCTATTTACTTATTTTATTAATTGCTGTAAGATGTGAATTTGCTAATTTCAGCTCCTTCTTTGTTCTTCCCTCCCCCTCTGGGGTCATATTAGGAGACTTTTTTGCTCATCACTAGTCTCTATTTGATATTTCTCTCACATCATCTTGCTAGTGACAACACAAGAAGGTTAAGGGTGAGTATATGCACCCTATGGAAAGAAACACAGAGACAACGGGAGCCCAGATGATGCAGTACGTCACAGAGATTGATGAATAAATTAAATGGTGTTAAAATAATACTCACAAAGGCGGGTTGCAGAAGGGCAATCGACCACTGCAGGCAGGTTGAGATACACAAACCCAACTCCACTCGGGGTACCAGGAGACCTGGCGAAGGTCGCTCTCTTGAAAAAACTCTTACACACTGGCAAACTAGGTAGTATCAGAGACCACCAGTGGTCAGGTGTAGGAGCACCCCACGGATGGGGTGAGACACAGTAAAAAGGGGTAAAGAGGCGCCCAAGGTGAATAAAATACGTTAAAAGCAACTGAAATATAAATAAATCAGGTGACTTACCTCAATGATGACACACCCATATAGGAATGAATATTTATTAGTAAAAAAAAAGCACAGGCAACACGTTTCGTGGGAACTCGCCCACTTCCTCAGGCCAAATAAAGTGCCACTAAATGCTGGTAGCCGGAGAGGCGCCTTGAATCCGGTTACCGGCATTTAGTGGCACTTTATTTGGTCTGAGGAAGTTGGCGAATTCCCACGAAATGCGTTGCCTGTGCTTTTTTTTTTACTAATAAATATCCATTCCTATATGGGTGTGTTATCATTGAGGTAAGCCACCTCATTTATTTATATTTTAGTTGCTTTTAATGCATTTTATTCACCTTGGGCACCTCTTTACCCCTTTTTATTGCTAGTGACAAAGTAGGAGATGAGGAAGATCTCTCCACCTGAGACACATATACATACTTAAACAGTTAGGTCTATGAATATTTGGACAGACAACTTTTTTCTTATTTTGGATCTGTGCATTACCACAATGAATTTTAAATCAAACCACTCAGATACAGTTGAAGTGTAGACTTTCAGCTTTAATCCAAAAACAAAAAGATTGTATAAAAATGTGAGGCAACTAAAGCATTTTTAACACAATCCCTACATTTTAGGTGCTCAAAAGTAATTGGACAAATTAAATAACTGGAAATAAAATGTTCGTTTCTAATTCTTGGTCGGAAACCCTTTGCTGGCAATGGCAGCCTGAAGTCTTGAACACATGGACATCACCAGATGCTGGGTTCCCTCCTTTTTAATGCTCTGCCAGACCTTTACTGCAGGGGCTTTCAGTTGCTGTTTGTTTGTGGGCCTTTCTGTTTGAAGTGAAATGCATGCTCAATTGGGTTAAGATCGGGGGACTGACTTGGCCATTCAAGAATGTTCCACTTCTTTGCTTACTAATCTTCTGGGTTGTTTTGGCTGTATGTTTTGGGTCATTGTCCATCTGTATCATGAACTGCTGCTCAATCAATTTGACTACATTTAGCTGGATTTGAGCAGACAGTATGTATTTGAACACCTCAGAATTCATTCGGATCAGGGAATCGGAGATCCCCTGAATCTGTGTTACTGATAACATGGTGTGAAGTGAATGGACATCTCAGCAGCATAGATAAAATAACCTTTGTCAAATATGATAGCCTTCTACACCCAATTCAAAACTAAAAATACATTTGGATGGCTTTCCACTTGAGTTCCATAAATATTTTTTGTTGTTCTGTTTGGAATAGTTTAAGGTTTACCATTTGTATCTTTCTTTTCAGCTGCTGGAGTTTTGCAGTTTGGAACTTTGGTCAGCACTTCGAATACCTACGATGGTAGTGGCATTGTTACAGTGGAAACTGACAGTCCTCTAATATGGACCATGGGTATAAAGTCCACCGCAACTGAATGATGAGACTAGAGAACAGTCCCTAGAAGAAGAAGCATCTATGGGAAACACTCTGGAGTCATTATTGAAAAATCAAAATCAAATAAACTGATCATGCACTTAACTGCAGTCAAAATAATTGTAAATAAAACTACGAAGAAAACTGTTACAAAAAAGAAAGGTTCATTTTCTGGTAATAAAGCAATCCACCACAACGCACTTATTTTTTTGGGGGGAAATCTCTTTTACAAAGTGTTGCCTACAATTAGCAAGCTTACACAGGAAATACTTATTGTACTACCGTATATACTCGCATATAAGCCGACCCCCCAATATTTACCTGAAAAACTAGGAAAAAATGATTGACCCCCATATAAGCCAGGGGTAGGAAATGCTGGATTGGTGCAGGCCGCGTGATCCCCCCAGTGTGTCCCAGTATAGCTAGTATAGTGCCCAGTATGGGTAGGTAGTGCCTCAGTATAGCTAGAAAAGTGCCCAGTATAGCTAATATAGTGCCCAGTATGGGTAGGTAGTACCCCAGTATAGCTAGTAAAGTGCCCAGTATAGCTAGTAAAGTACCCAGTATAGCTAGTATAGTGCCCAGTATAGTTAGTATAGTGCCCAGTATAGCTAGTATAGTACACAAAAAATATATAACGGGGTTTTAAATGAACAATGAGTATAACCCCGTTATATATTTTTTGTGTATTATATTTGATATCGTACAAGGGGTGGAACTACACTACTGCATTTTAAGTGATCTTGTATTGCTATAGCTAGTATAGTGCCCTGTATAGGTAGGTAGTGTCCAGTATAGCTAATATAGTGCCCAGTATGGGTAGGTAGTGCCATAGTATAGCTAGTATAGTGCCCAGTATAGCTAGTAAAGTGCCCAGCATAGCTAGTAAAGTACCCAGTATAGCTAGTATAGTGCCCAGTATAGCTAGTATAGTGCCCTGTATAGGTAGGTAGTGTCCAGTATAGCTAGTATAGTGCCCAGTATAGGTAGGTAGTGTCCAGTATAGCGCAGCGCTCCCCCCACGGCCGCCGCTGCTATTACCTGTTCAGCCAGCGGCCGCTTCCTCTAATCCGGCGGGTTCCCCTCTCCAACTCCATGCGTAAGAGTTTCACAGCAGCGCGCCCGGCGCTGCTGCTGTGACGAGGCAGGAAAGAGTGCGGCTTCCTGTAGCGGCGATGTGTATCGCCGTTACCAGGGGAACCGCTCTTTCCTGCCTCGTCACAGCAGCAGCGCTGGGTGTGCTGCTGTGAAACACTCACGCATGGAGTTGGAGAGGGGAACCCGCCGGATTAGAGGATGCGGCCGCTGGCTCAGCAGGTAACAGCAGCGGCGGCCGCGGGGGGAGCGGAGAGGAGAGAGGCGGGGGGGGGGGGGCACGGACCACCAACCACCACCCACCAAGACTCGCATACAAGCCGACCCCCCAACTTTTGGCCCCCTTTTTGGGGTTCAAAAATTCGGCTTGTATGCGAGTATATACGGTACTTTCCTTATCTCCCCTGTGATGTCATATTTTGCTTGTGTTTGTTTCCTATTCCTGACTGTCCCAGCATTCTGAACATTCTTGGTGTCTCCAGTGATTTCCAACGCCATGCCAAGACATAAAGTACACCTGAACTGAGAAGGATATGGTGGTTGCCTGGCCTGCTTATCTCTTTGGCTGCAGTAGTGGCTGAATCACACCTGAAACAAACATGTGGCTTATCTAGTCAGACTTTATCTGCATGCTTGTTCAGGGTCTATGGCTTAAAGTATTAAGCTGGCCATACACTGGCCCGATTTGCCGTCGTTTCGACAGCAGATTCGATCACTGGGATTGAATCTGCTGCCAATCGTTCGCGCTACTCGCCGAATTTCGATCCATTTCGTCCGATCCCATCGATCGCTCCGTGCGGAAAATGACCGTCGATCGCCCGCGGGTAGGGACGCGTCGCTAGCGGCGTTCGAGTGTCCGACGACCGACGCAATAGAGCGGCAATACATTACCTGCTCCGCTGGCGGGACTCACCCCGGTCACCGCTGCTCCGTCTCCGCGCTGGTCTCCGGGTCTTCACTTCTTCCTGCCCGGCAGGAAGTTTAAACAGTAGAGGGCGCTCTACTGTTTAAACTTCCTGCCGGGCAGGAAGAAGTGAAGCATGCCGGGGCCGGAGACCAGAGCGGAGACGGAGCAGCGGAGACCTGGGGACTGGAGTCGCGCTGGCGGAGCAGGTAGTGTATGCGGGGGGGGGGGAGCGCGGCGGCGGCAGCAGCACCACCACCACAGATTGTGAACGGTTTCAGGCTGAAATCGGTTCACAATCTGTTTGCAGTAAAGGTAGGGATCTCTGATGAGATTTGATCAGAGAGGGATCTATCTGTTGGTCGAATCTGATGGCAAATCGACCAGTGTATGGCTACCTTTATATAGTAACAGACTCAACAGAACAGCCAGGCAATCTGCATTGTTTAAAATAAAATTCAAGTTCAGGTGTGAAAGTTCCACTTTCCAAAATAGTTTTTTCTCCAGTTGGGCTTGAAGACAAACAATGTCTATTAAACTCAGACCTTCAGTATGTGGAATACTGTATATAATGCATTCAACAGTGATGGGTAACGTTTTGGTAAATTATATCTAGCTCCTTGCTGCAGCTGTAATCCCTATGGCATACCTCAATTGCGTGCTGTCACCTGCAACCCCACCCCAAATTCATTACAAGAAAACCCTTCTCTTCCATAGGGTTCAAAACGCATAGATATGTCTCAAATCAATGCATAGTTTTGGGGCGGACTGTGTTACAGAGGAAAATGGCTTTTCAGTTTAGATTTCAATGCCAGGGTTGGAGCTTTCTTGATTGGGTGTGGTAGGTTTCAAAGGGTGGAAGCAGCATGAGAAAAGGCTCTGGCTCCAAAGGTTCAGGCTCCATTCACACTTGATCTGTTACAGTGCCCTTCCACAGAAATAGGATTGCAGCTCAATGATGTTACAAAGTTGCATCACACATTTTCAATGCAATGTGACAAGTACAGTGCAGCATACAGTCCATAGACTAATGCTGTCACTGCACCGCAAGCTGTCGCCTGCTAATGCACTGCAGGCAGTGCATTGCTGCACATGGACGCACCGCACCACAAACTCACCAGTGTGAAAGGCCCCATTTGATGCAATTAATTTGTCTGTTGCATCGTGATGCAATGTTAGTGTAAAATGGGCCTCAAAGGTATTGAGGTGGACTCTGGGGGTGACCAAGTTATTACACCTTATTCATCTGAGGTTATGAGAGGTGTGATAGGGTTGGTACACACTGCAAGAGCTTTCTCTAAGCACTGGTGATTTTACTGTTGCTCTTGGGCTTTTGCTAATGTGATACTAGGAGTTTCTTTTCACTTAAAGCACACATCCCAGCACGCTAAAAATAAAAAAAATACACTTACCTGGCTTCCTCCAGCCCCTGCCAGTCATCCTGTGCATTCACCGCAGCTCTGCTCACCGCCGGTGGCCAGGGTCCCCTCCGACTCAAGAAGTTCACTGCGCCTGCGCAAGTCGCACTGACATCATCAGGACTGTACTACGCAGGCGCAGTAGTTCTACGCCAGTGCAGTAGAGTCCGGATGACGTCAGCATGACCACGTGAGCCGCATGCTGGAGCGCAGGAGAAGCCAACCTGGATGCCGACCTGGCGAGATCGGCATCTGCAGTGGAGGAGACTGGGAGCCACCAGAGCTGCGTTGAGGGCACAGGACAGATGCAGGGGGCTGGTGGAAGCCCAAGGTACGTGGATTTTTTATTTTTATTGTGCTCGGACATTCCTTTTAAGCACAGCCGATTGCTGTCATTGGCTGGTGGGGGATAGTAATAAAAAAAAAAGTAAAATTTATTTTTTAAAACATGACAAAAAAACCAAAAGCCTGTAGCAGCGATCAGAGCCCACCAACACAAAACTCTGTTTCTGGGCAGAAAAGGGGACAAGATTCATTTATGTGCTCGATTGTATGGATCTGCAGCGAGCCATTAACCACTTAACGCCTATAGTCTTAAAACCCCTTAAAGAGAATCTGTATTGTTAAAATCGCACAAAAGTAAACATACCAGTGCGTTAGGGGACATCTCCTATTACCCTCTGTCACAATTTCGCCGCTCCTCGCCGCATTAAAAGTGGTTAAAAACAGTTTTAAAAAGTTTGTTTATAAACAAACAAAATGGCCACCAAAACAGGAAGTAGGTTGATGTACAGTATGTCCACACATAGAAAATACATTCATACACAAGCAGGCTGTATACAGCCTTCCTTTTTAATCTCAAGAGATCATTTGTGTGTTTCTTTCCCCCTGCAGCTATCTTCCACTGAAGTGTCAGGCTGTTTCTTCCTGCAGAGTGCAGACAGCTCTCCCCATATGTAATTCCTCAGTATGTGAAAGCCCAGCCAGCTCAGAGGAGGATTTATCCAGCTTGTAAAAGATGAGAGAGCAGAGAGAAGCTGCTCTAATCTAAATAATACACAGGCAGTGTGCAGAGAGGGGCCTGGAGGGGGGAGATGCATCACAGAACCACAACACTGAAGAACTTGGCAGCCTTCCAGACACAGGCTGACAAGAGAGAGATAAGTTGATTTATTACAGAGATGGTGATAGTAGAACGTGCTGCAGTAAGCCAGAACACATTAGAATAGCTTTTGGAACTTGTAGGATAATAAAAAACAGGATGCAATTTTTGTTACGGAGTCTCTTTAAGGACCAGACACTTCTTTTCCATTCAGACCACTGCAGCTTTAACAGTTTATTGCTCGGTCATACAACCTACCACCTAAATGAATTTTACCTCCTTTTCTTGTCACTAATACAGCTTTCTTTTGGTGCTATTTGATTGCTGCTGTGATTTTTAGTTTTTATTATATTCATAAAAAATACATGAATTTTGTCAAAAAAATTTTTTTTTTTAACTTTCTGTGCTGACATTTTTCAAATAAAGTAAAATTTCTATATACATTTTTGTCCAAATTTACTGTGCTACATGTCTGATAAAAAAAAAAATCCAATAAGTGTATATTTATTGGTTTGGGTAAAAGTTATAGCGTTTACAAACTATGGTGCAAAAAGTGTTTGCCATGTTGAAGCATCTCTGACTTTCCTGAGCATCTGGCATGTTTCATGAGGTGCTAAAATTACAGGATAGTATAAATACCCCCCAATTGACCACATTTTGGAAAGAAGACATCCCAAAGTATTCACTAAGAGGCATGGGGAGTTCATAGAAGATTTTATTTTTTGTCACAAGTTAGCGGAAAATGACAATTTGTGACAAAAACTTTTTTTTTTTTAAAAGTTTCCATTTCTGCTAACTTGTGACAAAAAAAAAATGAAATCTGCCACGGACTCACCATGCCCCTCTCTGAATACTTTGGGGTGTCTACTTTCCAAAATGGGGTCATTTGTGGGGTGTGTTTACTGTCCTGGTATTTTGGGGGGTGCTAAATTGTAAGCACCCCTGTAAAGCATAAAGGTGCTCATAGGACTTTGGGCCCCTTAGCGCACCTAGGCTGTAAAAAAGTGTCACACATGCGGTATCGCCGTACTCAGGAGAAATTGTATAATGTGTTTTGGGGTGTATTTTTACACATACCCATGCTGCGTGGGAGAAATATCTCTGTAAATGAGTTTTCTTTATTTTTTTACACACAATTGTCCATTTACAGAGATATTTCTCCCACCCAGCATGGGTATGTGTAAAAATACACCCCAAAACACATTATACTACTTCTCCTGATTACGGCGATACCTCTCCTGAGGTCACAGTAGCCGGCGGAGGCTGAGAGGGGCAGTGTATTCGAGAGGTGAGGTTGTTATTTCATTTTACATTATCCTCTTACCAACGGCCATACATATACATTACATTATACATTATATACGTTACTTAGTCATCTGTGTTGCTGTTGGTTAGTCACATGACAATTGGATCTATATCAAACCCCTCTTGTTACACTGTGTGATTGTTACTTATTAATTGTTTCATATTTTATAATTGTTTCCCTCCCAGCAACACTGGTGAAGTGTTCTTTGTTTTTATTTGGGATACGTCCTTTCAATAAATTTATATACTACCATATAGAGTTTTGGTCGCTTGGTTTGTAGACCATGGATGCTTTTTCTATTTAAATTATATATCACAAAAGAGATATGGATTCCGGAACTCAGAAACGGGATTCTTTTCTTTAAGCACGATGCAAGAGCAGGTTACAAAAGGTAAAAAAAAGTCTGTGTCAACAGCTGTTTCACGTGATCCCACGCCTCGTCAGGACACCCAGACCTGCCCAATCCTTATCCCCACCCACCTATATACCTAGACTTAGGGGTGGGCCTACAGCCCTCAGGTAATGGTGACACCATTAACCCATGCAAGGAAGGGCAGTACACACATACAATTCTATTTAGATAAAACTATACTATCTACAAAAAGCTGAAATTTCGTTACGATCATTAAACCCCAGATTGCCCAAGGCATTAGTTTTGGATATCAATAGTGCTTCCTTCTACAATAATAATTTATCAATCGAACCTCCCCTGGTTAGACTTGAAATTTTAAGTAAGCCTGCCACCTGTAGACAGTTTGCATCACCATTATGTGAACAATTCACATGATCTATCATACGGCGTGCTCCCACGCCATTTCCTATAGATCTTTTATGTTGTAAAAATCGGTCCTTGAGTGGCTGAGTGGTCTTCCCTATGTAGAATCTCCCACAGGGGCACGAAACGCAATACACCACGTTCCTGGATCGACAGTTCACACAATCCCTAATCTGCCAGGTTACATCACCTATCTGAACCATTTTGCCTTTTCTAATATGTTTGCACGCCATACAGTGGCCACACGGGAAGTTCCCTTCCCATTTTTTTCCACTTAACCAATTTACATTTTCTTTCTGATTTGGCTTGAGTTCACTATGAACCAGGGTTTTCCTAATAGTATTACCTCTCCTAAAACTATTCCTGGGCAGTCTACTTGCTATCTCTTTAAGATGGTCGTCTAATAACAGGAGATGCCAGCGACTGCGTATTGCCTGCTGGATTTGATGAGACATGGGGGTGTAATCGAACACAAAATTAAATCTCCGTTCACCCCTATTTTTGGGTCGTCTAGAAAGTAATTGAGTTCGTGGCACAGACCTAGCTCTCTCCAGTGCCTGATTCATAGATTGTTTGAGATACCCTCTCTTAATTAATCGTTCTGTAAGATCAAGGGCCTGGTTTTCAAATTCTTCTGGATCAGAATTATTCCTTTTAAGTCTGAGAAATTGACCATACGGGATGGCATCCTTCACATGTCTGGGATGGTAGATATCAAAATGCAGGAGACTATTGGTGGCAGTGGTTTTCCTGTAACCCCTAGTGACAAGATGATCACCTTTCACCTCTATCACAAGGCCCAGGAACTCTACCCTTTGGTCACCAAAATTAGCGACAAACTCCATGTTGATATCATTGGAGTTGATCCACTTAGTAAAATTCTCAAATTCTCCTTGGTTACCATCCCAGACATTCAGGATGTCATCCACGTATCTTTTCCACAAACATAACGATTTCTTATAGGGGTTAAAGGAGGACCAGATCACATTATCTTCCCAAACAGATAGGAATAAATTAGAATAGGTTGGAGCTACCGGGGTCCCCATGGCTGTCCCTGAGAGTTGTCTATACCATTCCCCATTGAATTTGAAAGTATTATGCTCCAATACAAATTTGAGGCACTCACATATATATTCTGCGTACTCTTCAGTTTTCCCGAATTGGTCCATAACGTGGCGCACTGTGCTCAGCCCCTTCCCGTGAGGGATCCTACTATACAGGCTTGCAACATCTATTGTTGCCAGGTGTAGACCACTCCGCCACTCAAAGGACTCAATTACCTGTAGGACATCCATTGTGTCTTGTAAGATGGATTTCACTGTTTTAAAGCACGGTCTCAGCCTCATATCCAGGTATCTAGACAGCACTTCTGTTAGTGAGCCTACCCCCAAAACAATTGGTCGCCCGGGGGGGTTCACCATAGTTTTGTGGACTTAGGCAGATAATACCATACAGGGAACCTGGGGAACTTCACAAACAAATCCTCGCCCATCTTTTTGGACAAAAAGCCAAGCTCTACCCCTCGCCTCAGAAGGCTCCTTAGTCTTGACTTATCTTTTTCAATAGGGTTCCCCCTCAATTTTTCATATGTTGTGGAGTCCCCAAGCTGCCTGTCTGCTTCTGCCACATACATCTGCACAGGAAGGATCACAAGATTACCTCCTTTGTCCGCAGGCTTATAAATTAAGTCACTGCGGGATTTTAACCAATTTAAGGCACATTTTTCGCCTTCCGTTATATTGGGCTGTTCCACGGGATAAATACAGGCCCTGACCCCATTCAAAACCTCTCTTTGGAACACATCCAAAGGGCTGCCAGGGGAGACAGGTGGGGCGAAAGTGGACCCACGAAGGCGAGTGAAATCACCACCTCCGTGGGTCCCCTCCACCCCACCCCCCACCCCACTCTCCACAAGCAACCCCTCAAGTATCCCGGGGACTCAGCTCAAATTCTGGGCTAAACCCTAAAGTACCAATCTCAACTTCACATTTTTTATTTGCTTCAGCATATTTATTTGAGAAAAACCTGTGCACATTCATTTTGCGTATAGCTTCATTAAGATCCACTTCAAAAGTGCTGATCTGAAATTTTCCCGTGAGACAATAATTTAGACCTTTAGATAATACAGATATACATTCTTGTGACAATTCCACATCCGAAAGATTGATCACTTTCAAATCCTGTGTATTATCGGAGGATTGGCCAGATGGACATTCTATAATCTCAGGGATAGGGGCCTCCCCCACTATTTTCTGATCCTCTTCCACTGCAGAGTTTTCCTTTTTTTGGGATTGTGAACCTCTCCGACCCCTCCCCCTCCCTCTCCTCTTCCTACGTCTAAAGGGCGCTGGCCTATTCCTCCCCGTGCTCCATAACCAGCCTCATCCTCAGTTTGAACATTTTCAGATCCAGAGTCAGTAGTCCCAACTCCTCCCTTGGGCTTAGGGTTTTTGAATTGTGATTTTCGACACATGGGTTTTTTGGGCTACCCCCTGTGCTCTTACTCCAAGTGAACACCCTATTGGTGAGGTAGTCCTGTTTATCCCTTATAAACTTTCTTTGTTTTCTATCCTTTATTTCATTCTGAATAGGGACCAGTCTTTTTTCAACTTTGTTCCGCTAACTTGTGACAAAAAATAAAATCTTCTATGAACTCATCATACTCCTAACAGAATACCTTGGGGTGTCTTCTTTCTAAAATGGGGTCACTTGTGGGGTTCCTATACTGCCCTGGCATTTTAGGGGCCCAAACCCGTGAGGAGTAGTCTGGAAACCAAATGCCTCAAAATGACTGTTCAGGGGTATAAGCATCTGCAAATTTTGATAACAGATGGTCTATGAGGGGCTGAATTTTGTGGGACCGGTCATAAGCATGGTGGCCTCTTAGATGACAGGTTGTATTGGCACTGAAGTGCAGGAAGCGCAGGATGTTCTCAAATCGTGACCTGGACATGGCAGCAGAGAACATGGGCGTGTGATGTATTGGGTGCGTGGACCAATAAGACCGCAATACATTCTTTTTGACTAGACCCATGTTAAGGAGAAGGCCCCCAAAAATGTTACGTTCGGAAACTTGGAGTGGTTTCCACCGAAAAGGCTGGGCATGGTAGCTTCTTGGATTGGCGGTTGCGTATTGTGTGGCATGATGGTTGGTCTCAGCCACAATTAAGTTGTAGAGACCAGCAGTGATCAGAAAAAAAAATTCTGTCACTGCGGTGGGGCGGGTGAGGGTTTGGCCGGGTGATCAGAAGCCCGCAGGGGGCAGATTAGGGCCTAATATGATGGATAGGAGTGCTAGTGGGTGACCGGAGGTGATTGATGGGTGTCTCAGGGGGTGATTAGAGGGGAGAATAGATGCAATCAATGCACTGGGGAGGTGATCGGAAGGGGGTTTGAGGAGAATCTGAGGGTTTGGCCGAGTGATCAGGAGCCCACACTGGCCAAATTAGGGCCTGATCTGATGGGAAGGTGTGCTAGGGGGTGACAGGTGGTGAGAGGAGGTGATTGATGGGTGTCTAGGGGTGTGATTAGAGGGGAAATAGATGCAAGCAATGCACTGGGGAGGTGATCAAGGGGGGGGGGGGTCTGAGGGTGTGGGCGGGTGTTTGGGTGCCCGCAAGGGGCAGATTAGGGTCTAATCTGATGGGTAGCGGTGACGGGGTGATTGATAGGTGATCAGGGTGTGATTAGAGGGGAGAACAGATGCAAGCAATGCACTGGCGAGGTGATCAGGGAAGGTCTGAGGGCGATCTGAGAGTGTGGGCGGGTAATTGGGTGCCCGCAAGGGGCAGATTAGGGTCTGATCTGATGGGTAGCAGTGACAGTGGGTGATTGATGGGTGATCAGTGGGTGATTAGAGGGGAGAACGGATGTAAATAATGCACTTGGGAGGTGATCTGAGGGCGGGTCTGCGGGCAATCTGAAGGTGTGGGCGGGTGATCAGGTGCCCGCAAGCGTCAGATTAGGGTCTGATCTGATGGGTAGTGGTGACAGGGGGTGATTGACAGGTGATCAGTGGGCGATTACAGGGGAGAATAGATGTATACAGTATACATGGGGGGGGGGATCTGGGGAGGATCTGAGGGTGTGGGGGTGATCAGGAGCCCCCAGGGGGCAGTTTAGGACCTAAATTTTAGCGTTGACAGATAGTGACAGGGGGTGATTGGGTGCAAACAGTGGTTTGGGGGGTTGATCGAGGGGTCAGAGGGGTGCTGTGGGTGATCAGGGGGCAGAATCAGTGTGTGTTTACTAGAGGGGCTGCCTCCTGCCCTGGTGGTCCCTCGATCACTGGGACCACCAGGGCAGGAGGCAGCCTGTATAATACACTTTGTATACATTACAAAGCGTATTATACGCTTTGAACGTGGCAGATCGGGGGTTAACAACCCGCCGGCGCTGCTAATTGGCCGGTGGGTTGACGTCGCGGGTGGGCAAAGCCTAATACCGGTGGATGCGCGCCCGCGATCTCCGGCTAGTCAGTCCCCCAGGTGCCGCCGCCGATCGCCGTTACCCGGTCCTGGGGGCGCCACTTTGCCGCCACCAATAGGTAGTGGGCGGTCAGCAAGTCGTTAAAGCTGCAGAGCACCATTTACTAAAAAATAGCCTGGTCACTAGGGGGGTGTAAGCCTACGGTCCTCAAGTGGCTAACCCCTTAAGCCCAACTGGACGAACATTCTCGCCCAGAGATCAATGCGAGAGCTCCCACCGCCGTCCGTTAGCCCAGAGATCAATGAATGGGATTATAGATCCCATTCATTGATCAAAGTCCCCCCCCCCCCCCCCCCCCGAAAAACCGACAGCCTCTAATCAGAGGCTGCGATTTTTGCTTAGTGAAAAAAAGTTTCCCATCTTCATTCTTGTTCCTGGGAGCGATATCGATCGCTCCCAGAACTTTTTGACTGTGGCCATCTTGTGGCCAAATAGTAACACTACACCGATATTCACTTTTATTAAATAAATAAATTTTTTAACATTTAAAATTAGCTCTTTACCTCCCACATCAAAAAATACCCAAATATTTAAATTTTTAATATAAAAAAAAATACCATTAAAAAAAACATAAATATTTATCAAAGGAGTATATTAATACAATTTTTTTTAATTATGGGCTTGTAAATAGTGATGGACGCAAATTGAAAAAATGCACCTTTATTTCAAAATAAAATATCGGCGCTATACATTGTGATAGGGACATAATTTAAATAGTGTAATAAGCGGGACAAATGGGCAAATAAAATACATGGATTTTAATTATGGTAGCATGTATTAATTTCAAACTATAATGGCCAAAAGCTGAGAAATAATGATTTTTTCCATTTCTTTCTTAATATTCCTGTTAAAATGGATTTAGAATAAATTAATTCTTAGCAAAATGTATCACCCAAAGAAAGCCTAATTGGTGGCGGAAAAAAACAAGATATAGATCAATTCATTGTAATGAGTAGTGATAAAGTTACTGGCAAATTAATGGGAGGTGAAAGTTGCTCAGATGCAAAAAATAAACAACCCTTCGGGCTTAAAGCTGGCCATACACTGGCCCAATTTGCCGCCGTTTCGACAGCAGATTCGATCACTGGGATCGAATCTGCTGCCAATCGTTCGCGCTACACGCTGAATTTCGATCCATTTCGTCCGATCCCATAGATCGCTCCATGCGGAAAATTACCATCGATCGCCCGCGGGTAGGGAGCGCGTCGCTAGCGGCGTTCGATTGCCCGACGACCGACGCAATAGAGCCGCATACATTACCTGCTCCGCTGGCGCGACTACCCCCGGTCACCACTGCTCCATGTCCACGCTGGTCTCCGGCATGCTTCAGTTCCTCCTGCCCGGCAGGAAGTTTAAACAGTAGAGGGCGCTCTACTGTTTAAACTTCCTGCCGGGCAGGAAGAAGCAAAGCATGCCGGACCTGGAGACCAGAGCGGAGACAGAGCAGCGGTGACCGGGAGGACTCGCGCCGGCGGAGTAGGTAATGTATGCGGGGGGTGGGGGGAGCGGCGGCAGCAGCACCACCACCGCCACAACAGATTGTGAACGGTTTCAGGCTGAAATTGGTTCACAATCTGCAGTAAAGGTTTTCATACGATCCCTCCCTGATCAGATTCGATCAGAGAGGGATCTATCTGTTGGTCGAATCTGATGGCAAATCGACCAGTGTATGGCTACCTTTAGTGGTTAAAGAGACACTGAAGCAAAAAAAATTATGATATAATGAATTGGTTGTGTAGTACGGATAATTACTAGAATATTAGAAGCAAAGAAAATGTTCTCATATTTTTATTTTCAGTTCTATATTGTGTCTTTTATAACAATGCATCATTCTCTAATATTTGCAGTTTACACACTACTCAAAGGTACAGACTAACCAGCAAGCTCATGGTGAACCAGAATTCATTGGAGTATGTAAGGGGCTACAATGGTCCAAAAAGCCCTCTTACTAAAATGCATGGAAAACAAAAGTTTGCTTTCTTAAAACAGAAAGTATTTGCGATAATTACAAGCTGACACATCATTGCATTCGGCCTGGAATCCACTACAAATCGCAAAACGCTATCGCAATCGCTAGCGTTTTTATTCAGAGTTTTGTAAGCGATTTCATGAGCGTTTTCTGGTGCTTTTGAAAGAGACTTTAAAAAGTGTAAGCTTTTTGCCAGCGATTGTGTAGTGATTTGCGATTAGCGATTTTAATTCTGATTGGTCCTTTCAATGTATCAGAATTTTATTACAGCTTGCAATCGCACTCAAATCGCTATGTGGAGCAATTCATGAATGATTTGCCAGCGCTTCAATACATTACATTGAAGCGCAAACGCTCCCAAAATGCTGCATGTCCTGCGATTGCGATTTTGCTAATCACAATCGCTACTTTGGAATTTGTTACATTTATTTACATTGGCAGAGCGTTAAGGGAAAGCACTAGCGATTTAAAGCGCTCCCTAAATGCTCAAAAAAACGCTCTAGTGGGTTCCAGCCCTTCCAGCGGATCTGGAGGTGTGTTTAGCTTTTAAGGACGACAATGGTTAATTTGCATATTTTCAGCAGTGATGCACTGGGAGATATCTCGGAGCTCACTCCATCCTAAATTATCACAAATAATTTCTGTTACAAAAGTAAACTTTTGTTTTCCACACTACTCAGCATTCTAAATGATTTTTACAGAGCAGGCTGTGAACTTTTGACCTGTCCTGTGCGGAAGAAAAAACAATATAGTGACTAAGGCTAGGTTCACAGTGGTCAGTTACATATCTTACATGTTATTATGACTGTGGACTGCAATGGAGACTGGACATAGACTTCAATACAAAGCCTGCATGCAGCGAGTTACAATAACACGATCCGTTACTGTAAACAGGCCCAAAGGATTGTATGGGCAGTGAGTTGACATGCAGAATTAGTCTGCAACACAACAGACCACTGTGAACAGGGCCTGACTGTTGAGATAACAACCTTCAACAGACAGAGCTCTCTGCGACTTTGAAAGTGGTGGAGCTCAATGGCTTATTTGCATGGATAACAACTGGAGTTTCTTAACTCTTCCTGTACTGGAAACAATATTAGACTTATGTCTCTGCTCCTAATGTTTTACTTCTTAGCTGTACTACACATACAAATCATTGTATCATCATTTTTTTTTTTTTGCGCTTCAGTGTCTCTCTAAATATAATGTGTAATCTAACAGTTTATCGTGTTTGGGCTCTTTTATGTACACATGATGGAGTTTTCTGATTGCGTTCAACTCCATGGAAAACTGATCGGAAATCAGATCAGACACATTGGAAATAGTTGATCTGACAATATCTCTGTCAGAAAATTGTATCGTATGTACCTAGCATTAGACTTCACTGCAATAAACCTAGCTGTATATGTGTGGATGAGTACAGGTAGTCCCCGACTTACGAACGGCCCGCCGATATGAACAGCATGGATTCTGCGTTTTCATGGGAACAAGTCAAAAAAATATTTCAAATTAGACTTGAAGTTTTTGAGAAAATCGATTTTAAAAAAATTAAAAGAAAAATGGCTTTTAAACATGTATAAGCATGTTTAACTACTTCCCGACCGCCGTATAGACAAATGGCGGCCGGGAAGCTGACGCCGCAAGGACCGCCGTATAGACAAAATGCGGCGGTCCTTGTATGGGCGTGGGCGGAGCGATCGCGTCATCCGTGACGCGATCCTCCGCCGGGAGTCGGAAGCCTGGCATTTTGCCTCTGCTCGCCGGCCACTTAGCAGAGCCGGCGAGCGGAGGAATCCATACAATGGGCCAATCAGAATGTATAAGGCACTTTGTTAAGTAAACAAAGTGCCTTATACGTGCTTCCTCCTCGCCTCGTGGTCTCATTGTTGCAGAGACCACTAGCGAGGAGGAAGCACTTTGTGAGTATACAGCACACACGTTTTTTTTGCCTACAGCCCCCCTGATCTCCCACCCCAGGCCTCATACCCCCCCTGATCACCCCAGCAGACCCCTGCCAGCACCCTTGCACCCCTTTAAAAACCCCAACCCCCCCACCTATCACTAACTTTAAACGCTATCCCCTGCGTTAGGTCCCTAACTGCCTCCTAGTCACCCCTGATCCCCCCCCCCTACCTTTAGATCACCCCCAGACTCCATCCCAGACTACCCCCCTGTATACTGTATACATCTGTATACAGCTACCTTACCCTCTGATCCCCCTCTGATCCCCCTCTGATCACCTGTCTATCACCTGTCCATCACCCCTTGGCACCCCCACCCATCAGAGCAGACCCTAACTGCCCCGCGGGGGTAACCGATCACCTGCCCAGGCCCTCGATTGCCCTCATACCCCCCTTCTGATTACATCCCCTGCTCTTTGTTTACATCTGTCCTCCCCAGCAATCACTAACTGATCTGCGATCAGTAACCCCCTGTGTCTGCCTCTCATCAGATCAGGACTCAAGTTTGCCCCGTGCAGGCTCCTGATCAACCCCCCACTCCCTCAAATCGCCCTCAGACCCCCCCCCCCCCCCCCTAATCACCGTCCAAGTGCATTGTTTTTGACTGTGCTGCGCTTGTATTCGATTGTGCTGCGCTTGTATTTGATTGGGCTGCGATTGTATTTGATTGTCCCGTGATCTGCTTCGATTGTCCCGTGATTGTTTGATTGCCTGAGACCCCACTTCCCACCACACCCAACCCCACCCTCCCCCCCCCCCCACCACACCCAACCCCACCCTCCCCCCACCACCTCCAACCACCACCTTCCGAGTGCATCAGATTTGCTTGTGCTGTGATTGGAGTCGATTGTGCTGTAATTGTATTTGATTGTCCCGTGATCGGCTTCGATTGCCCCGTGATTGTTTGATTGCCTGAGACCCCACTTCCCGCCACACCCAATCCCACCCTCCCCCCATCACCTTCCGAGTGCATCAGATCTGCTTGTGCTGTGATTGGAGTCGATTGTGCTGTAATTGGATTTGATTGTCCCGTGATTGTTTGATTGCCTCTGAGACCCCACTTCCCACCAACCCCAATACCTCTCAAATACTCCCTTTTTGCTAGGTAGGTGCTCTTTTTTTCTGGGTAGTCTCGGAGGAAAACCCCATAAATTTAGCAATCCAAAATGGCAAGAAGGGGGCTTTCCGATGACGAGGTATACAGGTATATGGACCAGTCGGATGAGTTCTTTTGGGAAGAATCATCCGTCGAATCTTCCGGGTCCAATTTTGAACCTGTAGAAAGCAGTGGTTCCCTGACCGATACTGATGACGAGGCTATGGTCCCGGCTACAGCCAGGCGTACCAGACCCCAAGTCGTTAGACCGCAGGTGGCGCAGGATCCGCCTCAAGGGCAGCAGGGTGGTGCTAGCGCTGTTGATAGTTTTCTTGGTGAGGCAGGCACCAGCAGCGCAGCATCTCCTGGACTTAGTGCCAGTGCTTCCGTAGACCCTGACGAAGTGGTGAGCGTCAGCATGGAAGTGGAAACTGGTACGGTGGCAAGTGCAGTAGTACCCCCGTCGCAGCCACCAAGAAGAAGACGGGCCCGTAGTACCCATAGACTCCCAGAGGTGCTGGCACAACCAGATTGGCAATCCCCTGATTCCGCCGCACCCGTAGTGCCCCCTTTCACCGCCCAGTCTGGAGTCCAGGTGGCGACAGCTCATCTAGGAACGGCCCTAGACTTTTTGCAGCTGTTCATCACCCAGGTTCTCCTGGACTTAATTGTGGTTGAGACCAATCGTAAAGCCACACAATTCATCACCGAGCACCCGGAGAGCATGTATGCCCAGCCTTTCGGGTGGAAACCAGTCCAAGTTTCCGACATTAAAATCTTTTTGGCCCTTATCCTTCACTTGGGACTAATGAAACAAAATGTATTGCGGTCGTATTGGTCTACGAACCCAGTACATCATGTTCCCTTGTACCCTGCTGCCATGTCCAGGACACGATTTGAGTCCATCCTGCGCTTCCTGCACTTCAACGACGACGAAACCTGTCTTGAAAGGGGAGACCCTGCTTATGACCGGCTCCACAAAATTCGGCCCCTCATAGACCACCTGTCCTCAACATTTGCAGATGCTTATATCCCTGAACAGAACATCTGCGTAGACGAGTCCCTCTTACGCTTTACCGGGCGCCTTGGCATCAAACAGTACATCCCAAGCAAGCGCGCCCGGTATGGGGTGAAACTGTATAAGCTCTGTGAAAGGGCCACAGGCTATACATGTCGTTTTAGGGTCTATGAGGGAAAAGACTCAAAATTGGAGCCGGTCGGATGCCCTGACTACCTGGGGAGCAGTGGAAAGGTTGTGTGGGACTTGGTGTCACCCTTGTTCCGGAAGGGGTACCATCTTTTTGTGGACAATTATTACACAAGTGTGGCCCTCTTTCAGCACTTAAAGTTAGAAGGAATCCGATGCTGTGGCACTGCGCGGCCTAGTCGCCAGGGCTTCCCCCAACGGCTCGTTACCACCAGACTTCAACGGGGGCAGAGGGCCGCCTTGCGTACTGAAGACCTGCTCGCGGTGAAATGGAAGGACAAGAGGGACGTTTACTTTCTGTCCACCATTCACACAGACACGACTGTCCAAATTCAACGGGCAACTAAGGTCATTGAAAAGCCCCTTGTCGTCCACGAATATAATGTCAACATGGGAGGGGTGGACTTCAATGACCAGAGGTTAGCGCCCTATTTAGTTACCCGGAAAACAAGACGCTGGTATAAGAAAGTGTCTTTTTATCTGATTCAATTGGCAGTTTACAACAGCTTTGTTCTCTACAGTAAGGCTGGGAGAACTGGATCTTTCCTCCAATTTCAGGAACAGATCATTCTGGACATCCTGTATCCAGGAGGTGCCAGGCCCCCCCCCCCAGATGCAACTAGCCGACTGCATGGTAGGCATTACGCCTATCAGATTCCGTGTGCCCCAGGTCAACGCATCCGAAGAAAACGTTGTCGTGTCTGCAGCAGGACTGGAAGAAGGAATGACACCAGTTTTTATTGTCCCCGCTGTCCTGACCAGCCTGGCCTATGCGTAGGGCCGTGTTTTGAGAGGTACCACGAGCAGGTACACTATTAGAACCTAGGGAACTCCAGACACAGGAGTAGGCACACACTCAGTGGTCTTTTGCACATTGTCGCAGGGAGAGGAGAGGTAAGCTTGAAGACCAAACGGGTAAGCATAAAAGTGGGAAGAAGGATCGGTTTCCATGCTTGATATTGCTGATCTGTCCTGGATTGGCGATATAAGACGGCATGTTTGAATTTCCCTTGAGTGTGGACACCCCCGGTTTATATGTGATTTGGGCCGATGATGATGCTTTAATGCCACACAGAGTCATCTCTATTGGCAGGCATATTGCTGTATCCTACAGGCATAATGCTGTATACTAAAGTTCTGAGGCCCAGTCACATAAGTTGGTGGCTCACCCTGAGTGCAGGGTGGCACGGGGTGTCTCTCTCCTGAGGTTATCACTGCCATTGATGTGGAGGAAGATCTGCCATTGATGGGGAGCAAGGTATGTTTGCCGTTCATTTTTCCTTTCAGCCCAGAGTGCATTACTTGTATACCCAATATAAGGAGTATAGCAGAAACTCCTAATACTGGCCATACATGTAATGATTGCAGAGACCCTAAAATGCCAGGACAGACTCCACAAATGACCCCATTTTGGAAAGAGGACACCCTAAAGTATTATGTGAGGTGCACGGTGAGTTCATAAAAGATTTTAGTTTTTGTCACAAGTTAGCAGAATTTTTTTTTTTATTTTTTTTTAACAAAGTGTCATTTTCCGTTAACTTGTGACAAAAAATAAAATTTTCAATGACCTCACCATTACCCTCATGGAATACCTTGTTGTGTATTCTTTCCAAAATGGGGTCATTTGTGGGGTTTGTTAACTGTCCTGGCAAGTGGGCGGGGTGCTAAATTGTGAGCACCCCTGTAAAGCCTAAAGGTACTCATTGGACTCTGGGCCCCTTAGAGCAGTTAGGGTGCAAAAAAGTGCCACACATGTGGTATTGCCGTACTTGGGAGAAGTAGTACAATGTGTTTTGGGGTGTATTTTTACACATACCCATGCTGGGTGGGAGAAATACCTCTGTAAATGACAATCTTTTGATTTTTTTACGCACAATTGTCCATTTACAGAGTTATTTCTCCCACCCAGCATGGGTATGTGTAAAAATTCACCCCAAAACACATTGTACTACTTCTCCCGAGTACGGCGATACCACATGTGTGGCACTTTTTTGCACCCTAACTGCGCTAAAGGGCCCAAAGTCCAATGAGCACCTTTAGGATTTCACAGGTCATTTTGCGGAATTTGATTTCCAGACTCCTCCTCACGGCTTAGGGCCCCTAAAATGCCAGGGCAGTATAGGAACCCCACAAATGACCCCATTTTAGAAAGAAGACACCCCAAGGTATTCCGTTAGGAGTATGGTGAGTTCATAGAAGATTTTATTTTTTGTCGAAAGTTAGCGGAAAATAGATTTTTAATGTTTTTTTCACAAAGTGTCATTTTCCACTAACTTGTGACAAAAAATAAAATCTTCTATGAACTCACCATACTCCTAACGGAATACCTTGGGGTGTCTTCTTTCTAAAATGGGGTCATTTGTGGGGTTCCTATACTGCCCTGGCATTTTAGGGGCCCTAAACCGTGAGGAGTAGTCTGGAAATCAAATTCCGCAAAATGACCTGTGAAAGCCTAAAGGTGCTCATTGGACTTTGGGCCCTTTAGCGCAGTTAGGGTGCAAAAAAGTGCCACACATGTGGTATCGCCGTACTCGGGAGAAGTAGTACAATGTGTTTTGGGGTGAATTTTTACACATACCCATGCTGGGTGGGAGAAATATCTCTGTAAATGGACAATTGTGTGTAAAAAAATCAAAAGATTGTCATTTACAGAGGTATTTCTCCCACCCAGCATGGGTATGTGTAAAAATACACCCCAAAACACATTGTACTACTTCTCCCGAGTACGGCGATACCACATGTGTGGCACTTTTTTGCACCCTAACTGCGCTAAAGGGCCCAAAGTCCAATGAGCACCTTTAGGATTTCACAGGTCATTTTGCGGAATTTGATTTCCAGACTCCTCCTCACGGCTTAGGGCCCCTAAAATGCCAGGGCAGTATAGGAACCCCACAAATGACCCCATTTTAGAAAGAAGACACCCCAAGGTATTCCGTTAGGAGTATGGTGAGTTCATAGAAGATTTTATTTTTTGTCGAAAGTTAGCGGAAAATAGATTTTTAATGTTTTTTTCACAAAGTGTCATTTTCCACTAACTTGTGACAAAAAATAAAATCTTCTATGAACTCACCATACTCCTAACGGAATACCTTGGGGTGTCTTCTTTCTAAAATGGGGTCATTTGTGGGGTTCCTATACTGCCCTGGCATTTTAGGGGCCCTAAACCGTGAGGAGTAGTCTGGAAATCAAATTCCGCAAAATGACCTGTGAAAGCCTAAAGGTGCTCATTGGACTTTGGGCCCTTTAGCGCAGTTAGGGTGCAAAAAAGTGCCACACATGTGGTATCGCCGTACTCGGGAGAAGTAGTACAATGTGTTTTGGGGTGAATTTTTACACATACCCATGCTGGGTGGGAGAAATAACTCTGTAAATGGACAATTGTGTGTAAAAAAAATCAAAACATTGTCATTTACAGAGATATTTCTCCCACCCAGCATGGGTATGTGTAAAAATACACCCCAAAACACATTATACTACTTCTCCTGAGTACGGCAATACCACATGTGTGGCACTTTTTTGCAGCCTAACTGCGCTAAGGGGCCCAAAGTCCAATGAGCACCTTTAGGCTTTACAGGGGTGCTTACAATTTAGCACCCCCCAAAATGTCAGGACAGTAAACACACCCCACAAATGACCCCATTTTGGAAAGTAGACCCTTCAAGGTATTCAGAGAGGGGCATGGTGAGTCCGTGGCAGATTTCATTTTTTTTTGTCGCAAGTTAGAAGAAATGGAAACTTTTTTTTTTTTTTTTTTTTTGTCACAAAGTGTCATTTTCCGCTTACTTGTGACAAAAAATAATATCTTCTATGAACTCACTATGCCTCTCAGTGAATACTTTGGGATGTCTTCTTTCCAAAATGGGGTCATTTGGGGGGTATTTATACTATCCTGGAATTCTAGCCCCTCATGAAACATGACAGGGGGTCAGAAAAGTCATAGATGCTTGAAAATGGGAAAATTCACTTTTGGCACCATAGTTTGTAAACGCTATAACTTTTACCCAAACCAATAAATATACGCTGAATGGGTTTTTTTTTATCAAAAACATGTTTGTCCACATTTTTCGCGCTGCATGTATACAGAAATTTTACTTTATTTGAAAACTGTCAGCACAGAAAGTTAAAAAAATCATTTTTTTGCCAAAATTCATGTCTTTTTTGCTGAATATAATAAAAAGTAAAAATCGCAGGAGCAATCAAATCGCACCAAAAGAAAGCTTTATTAGTGACAAGAAAAGGAGCCAAAATTCATTTAGGTGGTAGGTTGTATGAGCGAGCAATAAACCGTGAAAGCTGCAGTGGTCTGAATGGAAAAAAAGTGGCCGGTCCTTAAGGGGTAGAAAGCCCTAGGTCCTCAAGTGGTTAAGGCAGAGGTGACACAGAGGAGGTACAGGGGACAGAGATGGCACAATGTTCCGACTTATGAACAGATTCAGGTTAAGAACAAACCTACAGTCCCTATCTCATTCGTTAACCAGGGACTACTTGTATACAACATTTTACATGCATTGTGCCAAGTTTGGAATTATCTGATAGTTAATGCCTTAATTTTCAAGGACTGTCAGGTTATTAATAGGATTACCGTAATCAATATTTACATTTTTTTTCTTCATTTACTGTTTGTATTTTTCAGCGGTTTATATGGACTTTATATACAAATTAAAGAGAAAATCCACCAAAACAAAGTACTTTTTTGTTGTCAGTGAAACTGCATTCAAATCTTTTCTGCTGTACAGAACACTAACTGAAAGATTCTTTCCACTTACTGACATAGCTTAGACCAGTGGTGCTCAACCTTTTTTGGCCCGAGGGCCGAACTTCAAATCAAGAAAAATCTCGAGGGCCGGAACACATGCATACAAAATTTCGATGTAAAACTTTTAACGTTTTTCTAGTAACAGTTAACATGGTGTTGGAAATGGAAAGAAAACGACAATATAAGAATTGTTGTACTCACCATTTGATGTACATTTTCTTAATGAGAAGTTTGCGGCTGTTTTTCAGAAACCAATTTCTGGATATTTGGCTCCAAATTTGTAACATTTATTCTTAATACAGAATGAAGATGATCATCTGTGATGCGAGAACGTGAGCCAGTTTTTGCCCTTTTCATCACTGAGAAAGTTTGCTCACAGACATAAGTACTGGCAAAAGTTGTGACCATTTTCAGGCCGTGTTTCCGCAAAAGGGGGCTGTCGGCTCTGTGCTGGCTGAGGGGGCTGTCGACGCTGTGTGGGCCTGAGGGGGCTGTCGGCTCTGTGCTGCCTGAGGGGGCTGTCGGCTCTGTGTGGGCCTGAGGGGACTGTCGGCTCTGTGCTGGCTGAGGGGGCTGTCGGCTCTGTGTGGGCCTGAGGGGCTGTCGGCTCTGTGCTGGCTGAGGGGGCTGTCAGCTCTGTGTGGGCCTGAGGGGGCTGTCGGCTCTGTGTGGGCCTGAGGGGGTTCTCCGCGGTGTCCTGCGGAGGAGGAGAGGATAGGGTGGTATTGTGCCTTAGTAATTATGCTGAGGACGGAGGCTGCCCGCGGAGGGAGAGGATCGGGTGGTTATATGCTGAGGACGGAGGCTGCCCGCGGAGGGAGAGGATCGGGTGGTTATAGGCTGAGGACGGAGGGAGAGGATCGGGTGGTATTGTTACAGACCGTTATCCTTGCATCGGCATTCGGCAAGTAAGTAGTTCCGCGCATACACCCGCGTGTGCTGCGTATTCAGCCCCGGGTAGCGTTGGGATAGTTAGAAAGCCTTCCTCATTGGTTACTGCAGGAACCTTCCTCCAATAGGAATCAGCCTGATTCCTATTGGAGGAAGGTTCCTGCAGTAACCAATGAGGAAGGCTTTCTAACTATCCCAGCGCTACCCGGGGCTGAATACGCAGCACACGCGGGTGTATGCGCGGTACTACTTACTTGCCGAATGCCGATGCAAGGATAACGGTCTGTAACAATACCACCCGATCCTCTCCCTCCGTCCTCAGCCTATAACCACCCGATCCTCTCCCTCCGCGGGCAGCCTCCGTCCTCAGCATATAACCACCCGATCCTCTCCCTCCGCGGGCAGCCTCCGTCCTCAGCCTATAACCAGCCGATCCTCTCCCTCTGCAGGACACCTCCGCGCGGGCCACATAAACAGGCCTCGCGGGCCACAAATGGCCCGCGGGCCGTAGGTTGGGCACAGCTGGCTTAGACCAACCAGAGTTTGATGTTTCTACTTTGCTCAGCATGCGTTTTGCGAGACGTGATGCAAGACGCATCCTACTCCCTCTAAATCGTGCCATGCATGGCCATAGAGATTCACATGCATTCGCTGGGTTTTTTTTTGCTGCTTACAATCCATTTTTTTAACGGTATGCAAATTTGGATGGCAGCCTATTGATTTCAATAGACTGTATTTATTTCCACACTCACATTTTCATGCAGGGTAACGAAGCGAATCACCCCTAAGGCCTGGAACCCACTAGGAATTGCTGCAGTGCTGTGTGCAGCGATTCCTAGGGCGTTTGAGACAGTGATTACCCACCTTTTTGAAATACTGTACATTAAAGAGAAACTGCAGCCTAAACAAACATACTGTCATTAAGTTACATTAATAGTATATAGTTATGTTAATTAAAATAGATAAGTAATATAATCTCTTACCCACCTTGTATTAAAAGAACAGGCAAATGTTTGTGATTCCATGGGGGCAGCCATCTTTTTGGTTAAAAGGAGGTGACAGGGAGCATGAGACACAGTTCTAACTGTCCTGTGTCCCGATCACCCCTCCCAGCTGCACGCGCTAGGCTTCAAATCTCAAATTCAAAATGTAAAAAAACAAATTTGCGCCAAAACAGCAGAACGAGAACAACATCAGAAATCCCATCATGTTTTGTGCATCAGGGGAAAACTTCCTGGGCAGATTTCTTCGATGGGGCAGAGCTTAGCTTCTGTGCAGCTAAAAATGAGGCTTGGGTAAGAAAAACAAAGCTCTGATGCTGTGAAACTGTTAAAGAAACAACAAGCCTTTTCAGTGCTGCTGAGTAGATTTTTAGTCTGGAGGTTCACTTTAACTACTTGCCAACCGCGTCACGCCGATGGGCGTGGCCGTGGCAGCAGCCCCAGGACCACCTAACGCCGATCGGTGTAAGGTCCTGCGGGCCTGTTTTGCAGGAGATCGCATGCGCATCTCCGCTTAGTAGGCGGAGCTCTGCCCCGCCTTCAGTCTCCCACAGCGATCGCCGCTAGGAGACTGTTAGACGGCAAAACCGCCATCTAATTACCCCGTACAGCACTGCGATCTAAGGCAGCGCTGTACTGGGGACAGCCGGGTGATCGGCTGTCATAGGCTGAAGTTGGGGGGTATAGACAATAAATAAAAAAAAAAGGTAATTTTGTTTAAAAAATAATCAAATAAATATTGATAAAAAATAAACATTGGGGGAACGATCAGACCCCACCAACAGAAAGCTCTGTTGGTGGGGAGAAAAGGGGGTGAGGAATAACTTGTGTGCTGACATGTGCGGCCCTGCAGCGAAGCCTTAGGCAGGGAACACACTTGTCTTTCAGTTTTCCGCGCGCGTTTTCCTGCATACTTTTTCTGCACACCAAGTGTGTGTCTATGCAGGAAAACGCGCACGTTTTTTCATAGCAGCTGATGTAATTGATACAAAAAACTGACAAAATGTGCAGAGTCAAGATGCAGCATGTCAGTTTTTTTTTCTGCGCGCAAACAAAATATTAAGTATGTACTAGCCCATTGATTAACATGAATTCTCAGTTTTTCTGTGCAGAAAACGCGTACGAAAACTGTCAAGTGTGTTCCCTGCCTTAAAGCTACAGTGGCCTATTTCTTGAAAAATAGCCTGGTCTTTAGGGGGGTTAAACTTTATTATACTTGCCAGGCGTCCTTCTTCCGTCCATAAAGGAAGAGGTCATATGTGCTTTAGGGGGTGGAGCTACAGGCGTAAGAAGGAAATACAGAGACCAGTAAGTATATTAACCACTTCCCGACCGCCGTATGTACAATTGGCGGCCGGGAAGTGCACCCCGCAAGGACCGCCGTATTGACAATTGGCGGCGGTCCTTGTAGGGGCATGGGCGGAGCGATCGCGTCATCAGTGACGCGATCCTCCGCCGGGAGTCGGAAGCCTGGCATTTTGCCTCTGCTCGCCGGCCACTTAGCAGAGCCGGCGAGCGGAGGAATCCATAAAAGCAACCAATCAGGATGTATAAGGCACTTTGTTAGGTAAACAAAGTGCCTTATACGTGCTTCCTCCTCGCCTCGTGGTCTCATTGTTGCAGAGACCACTAGCGAGGAGGAAGCATTTCGTAAGTAACTCAGCACACTGTTGTTTTTGCCCTCAGCCTACCTGATCACCCACCCCAGGCCTCATACCCCCCCTGATCACCCCAGCAGACCCCTGCCTAGCACCCTTGCACCCCTGCAAACCCCCCCCACCTGCCACTAACTAGCGACGCTGCCCCTTAGTTTAGGTCCCTAACTGCCTCCTAGTCACCCCTGATCCCCCCCCCTACCTTTAGATCACCCCCAGACCCCATCCCAGACTACCCCCCTGTATACTGTATACATCTGTATACAGCTACCTTACCCCCTGATCCCCCTCTGATCCCCCTCTGATCACCTGTCTATCACCTGTCCATCACCCCTCAGCACCCCCACCCATCAGAGCAGACCCTAACTGCCCCGCGGGGGTAACCGATCACCTGCCCAGGCCCTCGATTGCCCTCATACCCCCCTCCTGATTACATCCCCTGCTCTTTGTTTACATCTGTCCTCCCCAGCGATCACTAACTGATCTGCGATCAGTAACCCCCTGTGTCTGCCTCTCATCAGATCAGGACTCAGTCTGCCCCGTGCGGGCTCCTGATCAACCCCCCACCCCCTCAAATCGCCCTCAAACCCCCCCCTAATCACCGTCCAAGTGCATTGTATTTGACTGTGCTGCGCTTGTATTCGATTGTGCTGCGCTTGTATTCGATTGTGCTGCGATTGTATTTGATTGTCCCGTGATCTGCTTCGATTGTCCCGTGATTGTTTGATTGCCTCTGAGACCCCACTTCCCACCAACCCCCACCCCACCACCACCCCCACCCCCCATCACCTTCCGAGTGCATCAGATTTGATTGTGCTGCGCTTGTATTCGATTGTGCTGCGATTGTATTTGATTGTCCCGTGATTGGCTTCGATTGTCCCGTGATTGTTTGATTGCCTCTGAGACCCCACTTCCCACCAACCCCCACCCCACCACCACCCCCCATCACCTTCCGAGTGCATCAGATTTGATTGTGCTGCGCTTGTATTCGATTGTGCTGCGATTGTATTTGATTGTCCCGTGATCGGCTTCGATTGTCCCGTGATTGTTTGATTGCCTCTGAGACCCCACTTCCCGCCACACCCAACCCCCCCTCCCCCCCCCACACCCAACCCCACCTTCCCCCCGCCCACCACACCCAACCCCCCCTCCCCCCCACCACACCCAACCCTCCCCCCACCACACCCAACCCACCCCCCCCCCCCACCACACCAACCCTACCCTCCCCCCCCCCCCCACCACACCCAACCACCACCTTCCGAGTGCATCAGATTTGCTTGTGCTGTGATTGGAGTCGATTGTGCTGTAATTGTATTTGATTGTCCCGTGATTGTTTGATTGCCTCTGAGACCCCACTTCCCACCAACCCCAATACCTCTCAAATACTCCCTTTTTGCTAGGTAGGTGCTCTTTTTTTCTGGGTAGTCTCGGAGGAAAACCCCCATAAATTTAGCAATCCACAATGGCAAGAAGGGGGCTTTCCGATGACGAGGTATACAGGTACATGGACCAGTCGGATGAGTTCTTTTGGGAAGAATCATCCGTCGAATCTTCCGGGTCCGAATTTGAACCTGTAGAAAGCAGTGGTTCCCTGACCGATAGTGATGACGAGGCTATGGTCCCGGCTAGAGTCAGGCGTACCAGACCCCAAGTCGTTAGACCGCAGGTGGCGCAGGATCCACCTCAAGGGCAGCAGGGTGGTGCTAGCGCTGTTGATAGTTTTCTTGGTGAGGCAGGCACCAGCAGCGCAGCATCTCCTGGACTTGGTACCAGTACTTCTGTAGACCCTGGCGAAGTGGTGAGCGTCAGCATGGAAGTCGAAACTGGTACGGTGGCAAGTGCAGTAGTACTTTATCTTCCCACGGACTCTGCGCTCTCAATGTACTCCAATCCTCTGTGCTTTTATACTCCAATTCGTGAACATAGAAAAAATAAACAAAAATACATAGCGTGACTCTGTATTAACATATGAATCCACCACGTGTTTTGAAAGATCTCATGTGGTCCCACCACAGACAGGTATCACAGCTCCTCACCCTCTATAGTGGCTGTCAACCCACAAACAGCTTAAGCATTTAATTCTCCGTGATTTTTAAAGCCTTTCACCTTCCACCACGTTATGCTGCATACACCTCATTAAGACCTCCAGCCTCTCACCTTATATGCTTGCTGCCAGATTATAGGTCAGCTATAGCGCTTAGTGAGTCCCACTCCGGTTGTTTCCACACCAATCTCTATCTCGTTTTCCACCGCTACTCCATCACGTTTGCACCCTATTGACCAGCACTCCAGCGGTTTGTCCTGTCCTGCGGAGAGGGGAGGGGGAAAAGAAGCAAGTGGCCCACTGTAAGGTAAAGTGCATTCGGCTGGGGATTTTTCAACCAGGCAGAGACCAAAGATGCTTGGAGAACTCACAGAAACTGTAGCCCGTGTGCTAGTAGCTGGCTCGCTCCCCTGGATGGCTCTGCCTCCACAGAGAGGCAGAGCCATCCAGGGGAGCGAGCCAGCTACTAGCACACGGGCTACAGTTTCTGTGAGTTCTCCAAGCATCTTTGGTCTCTGCCTGGTTGAAAAATCCCCAGCCGAATGCACTTTACCTTACAGTGGGCCACTTGCTTCTTTTCCCCCTCCCCTCTCCGCAGGACAGGACAAACCGCTGGAGTGCTGGTCAATAGAGTTGGGCCGAACCTCCGATTTTAGGTTCGCGAACCGGGTTCGCGAACTTCCGCGGAAGGTTCGGTTCGCGTTAAAGTTCGCGAACCGCAATAGACTTCAATGGGGATGCGAACTTTGAAAAAAAAAAATAATTATGCTGGCCACAAAAGTGATGGAAAAGATGTTTCAAGGGGTCTAACACCTGGAGGGGGGCATGGCGGAGTGGGATACACGCCAAAAGTCCCCGGGAAAAATCTGGATTTGACGAAAAGCAGCGTTTTAAGGGCAGAAATCACATTGAATGCTAAATGACAGGCCTAAAGTGCTTTAAAACATCTTGCATGTGTATACATCAATCAGGTAGTGTAATTAAGGTACTGCTTCACACTGACACACCAAACTCCACTGAACAGAACAGGTATGCAGTGGCGGGTTCACTAAACAGGTATACAGTGGCGGGTCCACTGAACAGAACAGGTATGCAGTGGCGGGTTCACTGAACAGGTATGCAGTGGCGGGTTCACTAAACAGGTATACAGTGGCGGGTCCACTGAACAGAACAGGTATGCAGTGGCGGGTTCACTGAACAGGTATGCAGTGGTGGGTTCACAGAACAGGTATGCAGTGGTGGGTTCACAGAACAGGTATGCAGTGGTGGGTTCACAGAACAGGTATGCAGTGGCAGCAGGATCACTGAACAGGTATGCAGTGGTGGGTGGGTTCACAGAACAGGTATGCAGTGGTGGGTTCACAGAACAGGTATGCAGTGGCAGGATCACTGAACAGGTATGCAGTGGTGGTGGGTGGGTTCACAGAACAAGTATGCAGTGGCAGGATCACTGAACAGGTATGCAGTGGTGGGTGGGTTCACAGAACAGGTATGCAGTGGCAGGATCACTGAACAGGTATGCAGTGGTGGTGGGTGGGTTCACAGAACAGGTATGCAGTGGCAGGATCACTGAACAGGTATGCAGTGGCAGGATCACAGTACAGGTATGCAGTGGGCTGAGGGCTCACTGAACAGAACAGGTATGCAGCCAGGAAGAAGTTAAGCCTAACTAATCTTTCCCTATATGAGAGACTGCAGCAGCTCGCCCTACTCTCACTAATGCAGGCACACGAGTGGCCGTAATGGCCGCCGCTGCCTGCCTTATATAAGGGGGGTGGGGCTCCAGGGGCTAGTGTAGCCTAATTGGCTACACTGGGCCTGCTGACTGTGATGTAGAGGGTCAAAGTTGACCCTCAGGTGCATTATGGGGCGAACCGAACTTCTTCCGCAAAACGTTCGCGTGCGGTACCCGCACGCGAACCACCTAAGTTCGCGCGAACCACGTTCGCCGGCGAACCGTTCGGCCCAACTCTACTGGTCAATAGGGTGCAAACGTGATGGAGTAGCGGTGGAAAACGAGATAGAGATTGGTGTGGAAACAACCGGAGTGGGACTCACTAAGCGCTATAGCTGACCTATAATCTGGCAGCAAGCATATAAGGTGAGAGGCTGGAGGTCTTAATGAGGTGTATGCAGCATAACGTGGTGGAAGGTGAAAGGCTTTAAAAATCACGGAGAATTAAATGCTTAAGCTGTTTGTGGGTTGACAGCCACTATAGAGGGTGAGGAGCTGTGATACCTGTCTGTGGTGGGACCACATGAGATCTTTCAAAACACGTGGTGGATTCATATGTTAATACAGAGTCACGCTATGTATTTTTGTTTATTTTTTCTATGTTCACGAATTGGAGTATAAAAGCACAGAGGATTGGAGTACATTGAGAGCGCAGAGTCCGTGGGAAGATAAAGATTGGTACACTTGTATGTTTGGTGAAAGAGGACTGCGATCCAATACAGGACAATTGATGCAATTATTATATATTTTTTCACAGGTGGACTGTTAGAGTTTCGACTATAGGTGGATACTTCTATTAGAGGTGCACAGACACTTTGTAAGGGGTTGTTGTTTGTAGACACGATAGAAGCCCTTGAAATTATTTGCACTATTGAGCGCACTTTCTTGGTAAGAAGTGCAGTAGTACCCCCGTCGCAGCCACCAAGAAGAAGACGGGCCCGTAGTACCCATAGACTCCCAGAGGTGCTGGCACAACCAGATTGGCAATCCCCTGATTCCGCCGCACCCGTAGTGCCCCCTTTCACTGCCCAGTCTGGAGTCCAGGTGGCGACAGCTCATCTAGGAACGGCCCTAGACTTTTTGCAGCTGTTCATCACCCAGGTTCTCTTGGACTTAATTGTGGTTGAGACCAACCGTAAAGCCACACAATTCATCACCGAGCACCCGGAGAGCATGTATGCCCAGCCTTTCGGGTGGAAACCAGTCCAAGTTTCCGACATTAAAATCTTTTTGGCCCTTATCCTTCACTTGGGACTAATGAAACAGAATGTATTGCGGGCGTATTGGTCTACGAACCCAGTACATCATGTTCCCTTGTACCCTGCTGCCATGTCCAGGACACGATTTGAGTCCATCCTGCGCTTCCTGCACTTCAACGACGACGAAACCTGTCATGAAAGGGGAGACCCTGCTTATAACCGGCTCCACAAAATTCGGCCCCTCATAGACCACCTGTCCTCAACATTTGCAGATGCTTATATCCCTGAACAGAACATCTGCGTAGACGAGTCCCTCTTACGCTTTACCGGGCGCCTTGGCATCAAACAGTACATCCCAAGCAAGCGCGCCCGGTATGGGGTGAAACTGTATAAGCTCTGTGAAAGGGCCACAGGCTATACATGTCGTTTTAGGGTCTATGAGGGAAAAGACTCAAAATTGGAGCCGGTCGGATGCCCTGACTACCTGGGGAGCAGTGGAAAGGTTGTGTGGGACTTGGTGTCACCCTTGTTCCGGAAGGGGTACCATCTTTTTGTGGACAATTATTACACAAGTGTGGCCCTCTTTCAGCACTTAAAGTTAGAAGGAATCCGATGCTGTGGCACTGCGCGGCCTAGTCGCCAGGGCTTCCCCCAACGGCTCGTTACCACCAGACTTCAACGGGGGCAGAGGGCCGCCTTGCGTACTGAAGACCTGCTCGCGGTGAAATGGAGGGACAAGAGGGACGTTTACTTTCTGTCCACCATTCACACAGACATGACAGTCCAAATTCAACGGGCAACTAAGGTCATTGTAAAGCCCCTTGTCGTCCACGAATATAATGTCAACATGGGAGGGGTGGACTTCAATGACCAGAGGTTAGCGTCCTATTTAATTACCCGGAAAACAAGACGCTGGTATAAGAAAGTGTCTTTTTATCTGATTCAATTGGCAGTTTACAACAGCTTTGTTCTCTACAGTAAGGCTGGGAGAACTGGATCTTTCCTCCAATTTCAGGAACAGATCATTCTGGACATCCTGTATCCAGGAGGTGCCAGGCCCCCCTCCCCCCCCAGATGCAACTAGCCGACTGCATGGTAGGCATTACGCCTATCAGATTCCGTGTGCCCCAGGTCAACGCATCCGAAGAAAACGTTGTCGTGTCTGCAGCAGGACTGGAAGAAGGAATGACACCAATTTTTATTGTCCCCGCTGTCCTGACCAGCCTGGCCTATGCGTAGGGCCGTGTTTTGAGAGGTACCACGAGCAGGTACACTATTAGAACCTAGGGAACTCCAGACACAGGAGTAGGCACACACTCAGTGGTCTTTCGCACATTGTCGCAGGGAGAGGAGAGGTAAGCTTGAAAACCAAACGGGTAAGCATAAAAGTGGCAAGAAGGATCGGTTTCCATGCTTGATATTGCTGATCTGTCCTGGGTTGGCGATATAAGACGGCATGTTTGAATTTCCCTTGAGTGTGGACACCCCCGGTTTATATGTGATTTGGGCCTATGATGATGCTTTAATGCCACACAGAGTCATCTCTATTGGCAGGCATATTGCTGTATCCTACAGGCATAATGCTGTATACTAAAGTTCTGAGGCCCAGTCACATAAGTTGGTGGCTCACCCTGAGTGCAGGGTGGCATGGGGTGTCTCTCTCCTGAGGTTATCACCGCCATTGATGTGGAGGAAGATCTGCCATTGATGTGGAGCAAGGTATGTTTGCCGTTCATTTTTCCTTTCAGCCCAGAGTGCATTACTTGTATACCCAATATAAGGAGTATAGCAGAAACTCCTAATACTGGCCATACATGTAATGATTGCAGAGACCCTAAAATGCCAGGACAGACTCCACAAATGACCCCATTTTGGAAAGAGGACACCCTAAAGTATTATGTGAGGTGCACGGTGAGTTCATAAAAGATTTTAGTTTTTGTCACAAGTTAGCAGAATTTTTTTTTTATTTTTTTTTTTTTAACAAAGTGTCATTTTCCGTTTACTTGTGACAAAAAATAAAATTTTCAATGACCTTACCATTACCCTCATGGAATACCTTGTTGTGTATTCTTTCCAAAATGGGGTCATTTGTGGGGTTTGTTAACTGTCCTGGCAAGTGGGCAGGGTGCTAAATTGTGAGCACCCCTGTAAAGCCTAAAGGTACTCATTGGACTCTGGGCCCCTTAGCGCAGTTAGGGTGCAAAAAAGTGCCACACATGTGGTACCGCCGTACTCGGGAGGAGTAGTATAATGTGTTTCGGGGTGTATTTTTACACATACCCATGCTGGGTGGGAGAAATACCTCTGTAAATGACAATCTTTTGATTTTTTTACACACAATTGTCCATTTACAGAGTTATTTCTCCCACCCAGCATGGGTATGTGTAAAAATACACCCCAAAACACATTGTACTACTTCTCCCGAGTACGGCGATACCACATGTGTGGCACTTTTGTGCACCCTAACTGCGCTAAAGGGCCCAAAGTCCAATAAGTACCTTTAGGTTTTCACAGGTCATTTTGCGGAATTTGATTTCCAGACTACTCCTCACGGTTTAGGGCCCCTAAAGTGCCAGGGCAGTATAGGAACCCCACAAGTGACCCCATTTTAGAAAGAAGACACCCCAAGGTATTCTGTTAGGAGTATGGTGAGTTCATAGAAGATTTTATTTTTTGCCACAAGTTAGTGGAAAATGACACTTTGTGAAAAAACAATAAAAATCAATTTTCCGCTAACTTTTGACAAAAAAAAAATCTTCTATGAACTCACCATACTCCTAACAGAATACCTTGGGGTGTCTTCTTTCTAAAATGGGGTCATTTGTGGGGTTCCTATACTGCCCTGGCATTTTAGGGGCCCTAAACCGTGAGGAGTAGTCTGGAAATCAAATTCCGCAAAATGACCTGTGAAATCCTAAAGGTACTCATTGGACTTTGGGCCCTTTAGCGCAGTTAGGGTGCAAAAAAGTACCACACATGTGGTATTGCCGTACTCGGGAGAAGTAGTACAATGTGTTTTGGGGTGTATTTTTACACATACCCATGCTGGGTGGGAGAAATACCTCTGTAAATGACAATCTTTTGATTTTTTTACACACAATTGTCCATTTACAGAGTTATTTCTCCCACCCAGCATGGGTATGTGTAAAAATACACCCCAAAACACATTGTACTACTTCTCCCGAGTACGGTGATACCACATGTGTGGCACTTTTTTGCACCCTAACTGCGCTAAAGGGCCCAAAGTCCAATGAGTACCTTTAGGATTTCACAGGTCATTTTGCGGAATTTGATTTCCAGACTACTCCTCACGGTTTAGGGCCCCTAAAATGCCAGGGCAGTATAGGAACCCCACAAATGACCCCATTTTAGAAAGAAGACACCCCAAGGTATTCCATTAGGAGTATGGTGAGTTCATAGAAGATTTTTTTTTTGTCAAAAGTTAGCGGAAAATTGATTTTTATTGTTCTTTTCACAAAGTTTCATTTTCCACTAACTTGTGACAAAAAATAAAATCTTCTATGAACTCACCATACTCCTAACGGAATACCTTGGGGTGTCTTCTTTCTAAAATGGGGTCATTTGTGGGGTTCCTATACTGTCCTGGCATTTTAGGGGCCCTAAACCGTGAGGAGTAGTCTGGAAACGAAATTCCGCAAAATGACCTGTGAAATCCTAAAGGTACTCATTGGACTTTGGGCCCTTTAGCGCAGTTAGGGTGCAAAAAAGTGCCACACATGTGGTATCGCCGTACTCGGGAGAAGTAGTACAATGTGTTTTGGGATGTATTTTTACACATACCCATGCTGGGTGGGAGAAATAACTCTGTAAATGGACAATTGTGTGTAAAAAAATCAAAAGATTGTCATTTACAGAGGTATTTCTCCCACCCAGCATGGGTATGTGTAAAAATACACCCCAAAACACATTGTACTACTTCTCCCGAGTACGGCAATACCACATGTGTGGCACTTTTTTGCACCCTAACTGCGCTAAAGGGCCCAAAGTCCAATGAGTACCTTTAGGATTTCACAGGTCATTTTGCGGAATTTGATTTCCAGACTACTCCTCACGGTTTAGGGCCCCTAAAATGCCAGGACAGTATAGGAACCCCACAAATGACCCCATTTTAGAAAGAAGACACCCCAAGGTATTCCGTTAGGAGTATGGTGAGTTCATAGAAGATTTTATTTTTTGTCACAAGTTAGTGGAAAATGACACTTTGTGAAAAAAACAATAAAAATCAATTTTCCGCTAACTTTTGACAAAAAAAAAATCTTCTATGAACTCACCATACTCCTAACGGAATACCTTGGGGTGTCTTCTTTCTAAAATGGGGTCATTTGTGGGGTTCCTATACTGCCCTGGCATTTTAGGGGCCCTAAACCGTGAGGAGTAGTCTTGAAACGAAATTTCTCAAAATGACCTGTGAAATCCTAAAGGTACTCATTGGACTTTGGGCCCTTTAGCGCAGTTAGGGTGCAAAAAAGTGCCACACATGTGGTATCGCCTTACTCAGGAGTTGTAGTATAATGTGTTTTGGGGTGTATTTTTACACATACCCATGCTGAGTGGGAGAAAGATCTCTGTAAATGGACAATTGTGTGTAAAAAAAAATTAACAAATTGTCATTTACAGAGATATTTCTCCCACCCAGCATGGGTATGTGTAAAAATACACCCCAAAACACATTATACTACTTCTCCTGAGTACGGCAATACCACATGTGTGGCACTTTTTTGCAGCCTAACTGCGCTAAGGGGTCCAAAGTCCAATGAGCACCTTTAGGCTTTACAGGGGTGCTTACAATTTAGCACCCCCCAAAATGTCAGGACAGTAAACACACCCCACAAATGACCCCATTTTGGAAAGTAGACCCTTCAAGGTATTCAGAGAGGGGTATGGTGAGTCTGTGGCAGATTTCATTTTTTTTTTGGTGCAAGTTAGAAGAAATGGAAACTTTTTTTTTTTTTTTCTTTTCTCACAAAGTGTCATTTTCCGCTTACTTGTGACAAAAAATAATATCTTCTATGAACTCACTATGCCTCTCAGTGAATACTTTGGGATGTCTTCTTTCCAAAATGGGGTCATTTGGGGGGTATTTATACTATCCTGGAATTCTAGCCCCTCATGAAACATGACAGGGGGTCAGAAAAGTCATAGATGCTTGAAAATGGGAAAATTCACTTTTTGCACCATAGTTTGTAAACGCCATAACTTTTACCCAAACCAATAAATATACGCTGAATGGGTTTTTTTTATCAAAAACATGTTTGTCCACATTTTTCGCGCTGCATGTATACAGAAATTTTACTTTATTTGAAAACTGTCAGCACAGAAAGTTAAAAAAATCATTTTTTTGCCAAAATTCATGTCTTTTTTGCTGAATATAATAAAAAGTAAAAATCGCAGGAGCAATCAAATAGCACCAAAAGAAAGCTTTATTAGTGACAAGAAAAGGAGCCAAAAATTCATTTAGGTGGTAGGTTGTATGAGCGAGCAATAAACCGTGAAAGCTGCAGTGGTCTGAATGGAAAAAAAGTGGCCGGTCCTTAAGGGGTAGAAAGCCCTAGGTCCTCAAGTGGTTAAAGTTTTATTTTAAACGCGATCGTACGGCCCCCTAAAGCGCTGCATAATTTATTTGACAAGAGATTTATGCAGCGCTTATATACTTTGCATTGAACGCTAGCGCACTCAAAATGCTGCATGTCCTGCGATAGCGAATCCTCCTAATCGCAATTGCACTAATGGGTTCTCCCTCACTCAGTTTCATTGGCAAAGCGTTTTTGGAAATCGCTGGCGATCCCAAAACGCTGCCAAAAATGCCCTAATGCCCTAATGGGTTCCTAGCCTAATGGAAACAAGCCCAGAAGTATCAATGTGGTGTTGTCTCAGTGTTTGGTCTCAGTTCTCTTTATGTTCCAACAGAGAATCCACTAAACTAAACTGCCAGCACAGCCATGCGGAGAGGGCACACCGCCTCTAACAAGCTGAAAATCTGCCATCCAGCTCCTCTCTCCCTTCACAGGGCATTTAAGCAATAGATAGCAGGTAACCCGATACTGCTTGTCCTGGAAACCGCAGACTAAGCTCACACAGGTCACAGCCTCACTCTGCCTCCTCCCTTTATGTTACAGTTGCTGCAGGGATTAGTCAGGGATGCGGAAGAGACTGTGGCGCTGGGCGGACATTTTGTATTCAGACCAGACAATTTTTGGGGAGAAAAAGTGCCTTACGGTCCGAAAAATACGGTATATGGTAGGGATTAGAATGTGAACGCCACTGAATACAGTTAGTGACATTACTATGTAGTCTGTAAACTGCTACAAAAGACGTCACCATTATTTATGTAATAATTAATTAGAGATGGGACAAATCCCAAATTTCCTTGACTCTGGATCCAAAAAATGTTAACCCAACGAATCCTGTACAGGACTTACTGCCAGGGAGGTTAATATAGTAGGACAATGGGCTGACTACGGTAGGGATTAGATTGCAAGCTCCTCTGGGGACAGTTAAGACCCATACACACACTCAACAGCAGTCTTGTAGGCTCTCACAACTTTTCTTGTGAAACCCCTAAAAAAAATCTATTAAAACTGATAAGAAGTCAAACTAAATGTTGAATTGACTTCTTATCAGTCATATCAGCTGCTTGAACAATAGCAAGAGATTTGTCTTTAGGTGTTTCACAAGAAAAATTGTGAGAGCCTACAAGACCACTGTTGAGTGTGTATGGGGCTTAGTGACATGACTATGTACTCTGAAAAGTGCTGCCGAATATGTTAATACTGTACTACATAAATACATTATAACGATAGTGCCGCTGCTTGCTCCTCTGTAGTGGTTCCCAGTTATAGTTGCCCTGGTCATAGTGATCCCCAATTCCTCAGATATTGTACTACCCCCCCCGTTATTGTGCTCCCCAGCTGGTAGTGTGTTGCCCAGCTATTGTGCTCCCCTTTTTCTGTGCATTGCTGGCAGCGAAGTGACTGTATCATAGTTACATGTCCCTGCCAACGCTATTTTCCTGCTCCTTCTTAGGTCATCCACATCTCCTCCGCTCTCTACCCCTCCCTCCAACCATGTCAATGATACAGGTGACTTGAGGATAGAAGCAGTGGAGCAGATTCATGATAGTTTTGTGTCACCACTTATGCTAACACCCAAAACCTGGGCCGTTGTGGCCTTTGTGGAAATAGAGCCAAGTCTCTACTACTGTTTATTGAAGCAAAACTCATCCTTATACTCTGTAAGCATGCATGTTTTTACGTATAGCAGACATCCAGTATGCAGTGCTATTTCCAGCACATGCAGTTTTAGCTGAAAAATTCAACAGCCTTTTTCAAAATATCGAGTGTGTACTAATTTGTCCAAAAGAAAAAAGAGAAACATAGTACTCTGTTATTGTTTACCATTTTTGTCATTCTTTTCTGGTTCTACTCCATTTACCAAAACAATTATTTCAGCAGGGCTTGTTGTTATGTATACAACATTAGAAGGTGTTATTTTCCAATTGCATGTGGCTTCTGTGTATGCTATTTAGACATTAGATTTTTTTATTGGCCTCACAGTTTGCTGCAGCGCTGCTTTTCTTTGTATGCTCATTTTCAGGCTGTCTGATGTGAAGTTAATTGTATACTCAAAGAATGTGGGGTTTTAGGAAGCTGTTTGCTTTGATTCCCAGTTTTCAAAAACACATCTGAATTCCCAGCTGAAATTCACAACCTTGTGCAAAGCCAAGACAAGTAAACAAGTAACAAAAACTAAATTGAAGAGATGAACAAAGTGGCACAAAACCATATAGGGACTAAAAGAACTTACAGAAGATATTTCTTTTGTTTAAGAATGCATTTTTAGTTGAAACAACCATGAAATCAGAATTTAGTTAGGTCAGAAATGGAATCTTTTATAATTCTAACTCAAACACGTACAAATTTCCTGGAAACCATGCAAATCTGTTGCTTTCAGTACTACCCTGTAACAAGCATGCAGCTTATTTGTGTACAGGTCATAACTGCAAAATCAGAACACCTGACCAGCTAACATGTACTTTGTTGGTAAGTAATTAAAGGAATACTGTAGCGAAAAAAGTAAGCAGTTAACATGTGACAGAACCGGCGGGTTTTGGATTTCTCCTCATGGAGGATTTCTGGGCTGTGGAGTCGGTACAAAAATCATCTGACTGACGTTTATGAAACCTCCGACTCAGACTACAAGTACCCAAAATTACCCTGACTCCTTGACTCCGACTCCACAGCCCTAGGAGATTCTAAGGGTTTTCTTTTGTTTTCAAAAGCATTTCCTGAAAGGCAGTTGCTCAGTCTAATAGTAAGACACCAGCCAGCCTCCCTACTAGCTTGAACACTATTTTGTCAGACTTAGCAACTGCCGTTCAGGAAAAACTTTTGACAAGAAAAGTGAGAATCCCCCACGAGGAGATGGACTAGTCCAAAACCTGTCTCTCGGATTTTAACTGCTTACTAAGTGGTCGGCTAGGCTTACAATGGGGTGTTGCACTGCATACCCTGTAAAAACAGGATTGCAACACAATGGATAGGAGAACTTACATCACACATTACGAGTGTCATGCAATGCATACATTCAAGCATATAGTACATAAGTGTGCGTCACTGGAACTATAAACATGCACATTGTCCATTGCTGTACAGATGTCTCGTGATGTGGCCACATTTAAAAAGGTTGCCGTGGTAATTTGGGTAGTGGAGAAAGCTGCTATTAGAATATCAGTAATGTTACAGATGTTCCACTACTTAATGCTGATTATAAAATATCTGTAATCTTTACAGATATATTTTACAATGGCCTGACCTAACCTTTCTCTCACACAGGTTGCTAAGCAGTGCATGTGTACCACCTAATGTTATTCTATGGGGAGCAAAAACTGGCAGAAGTAGTAAAAGAGCTGCGGGTTCTAGGTTCCGACATGAAAGATGGGAGCCTGGGAGTCTGCAAGTACCTTACACTATGGTAAACAGCAGTTCTGGCCATTAAGACATACAGGAAAGTGTTAAACTAGTCAGTACTAGCCCCACTGTTAGTTTGGCTATGATACTGTAACGATTGGTGTCAGCAAGAACAGATATTTCTGATTATTGGTGATCTGCAGTATCACCAATAATACAGATGCTATACCTGATTATGTGGTGATCTGCAGAATCACCAATAATGCGAGTATAGCTAGACACAGAACAACCAGATGTAACGATAGGTGTTTGGTGCAACAGCAATACAGATGGTGCTGATCACCCGTGGAGCGGGTGATTCAGACTGCATTGCAGCAATGATCACCTGAGGAGCAGGTGATTAAGACTGTACTGCAGCTACTGGTCACCTGAGGAGCAGGTGATTAAGACTGTACTGCAGCTACTGATCACCTGAGGAGCAGGTGATCAAACTGTACAGAGAATCCCTCACCAGAGACTAGGCTTAATGGTGAGGGCAGAAGTGTCAGACAAGCAGGTTCGGCAACAGACGGACAGGTGCAGTACAAAGACAGAAGGCTAAATCAGAGTAGTATACAGGCTGAGTCGGCAACAGGATCAGATAGGCAAAAGTACAGAATCAGAAAGCAGAATAGTAGTCAGGGCTAGCAGAAGGTCATAACAAATAATACAATTCAATTAGTACTTTAAGCTATCAACAAAGTCTGACTAAGTGTGGATCCCCAGCTCCTGCCGATTCTAGCACACTTTGGGATCTGACTAAGGTCTGAGTGCTAACACGTAGCATTTGCAACAGCAGACACCGAGCAACTGACAGGCAGGTCCTATATATACACTGAGAGCGCTCCACTGCGCCGCCCCAGACACTCAGCCAATCAGAAGCACTGCTGGAGTCAGCTGACCGGTCGATCAGCTGACTCCCCTTCTATTCACCTAAAGGTCCTGTCGCGCGCGTAGCCCTCAGTCTATGTGCAACTGAAGGACCAGGCAAAACTCCAACATGTCAAAGAAATGAACAGCGCTACTTAAAAACAGATGAGTGCTTACCTGCAAAAAAGTGCACACCCCACTCATGGGATTCAAATACACAATGAGCACACACATGACCTGTCTACCACTTGGAGGATGTTAGTTTCACTAACAATTTGCAATTGTTAGGTACTTGTCCCTCCCACTGTCGCAGAAGTCTTTCCTCCATGGGAGGGGACCTAACACTAACTAAACCTACCTGTGCATATGCATAGCCTGGGCGCGCTACCAGTAAACAGACAGGTCATGTGTGTGCTCATTGTGTATTTGAATCCCATGAGTGGGGTGTGCACTTTTTTGCAGGTAAGCACTCATCTGTTTTTAAGTAGCGCTGTTCATTTCTTTGCTGTGTTTGATTTAATTCTGGTCAGCTGCTCCCACTTGTTAGTGTTTCTTTGGTGTATATGCAGAGCCTCTGTTTGGTTCAAGGTGCGTTCGTAGTTCCTGGGGGGGCTCAGCGCATCTCTGAGCTGAGGCCATTCAGGGGCGGCCTGGTGATGCGCTGATCCCACTTTTTCTGCGCAATTCTTAATTTTACTGGTAGCGCGCCCAGGCTATGCATATGCACAGGTAGGTTTAGTTAGTGTTAGGTCCCCTCCCATGGAGGAAAGACTTCTGCGACAGTGGGAGGGACAAGTACCTAACAATTGCAAATTGTTAGTGAAACTAACATCCTCCAAGTGGTAGACAGGTCATGTGTGTGCTCATTGTGTATTTGAATCCCATGAGTGGGGTGTGCACTTTTTTGCAGGTAAGCACTCATCTGTTTTTAAGTAGCGCTGTTCATTTCTTTGCTGTGTTTGATTTAATTCTGGTCAGCTGCTCCCACTTGTTAGTGTTTCTTTGGTGTATATGCAGAGCCTCTGTTTGGTTCAAGGTGCGTTCGTAGTTCCTGGGGGGGCTCAGCGCATCTCTGAGCTGAGGCCATTCAGGGGCGGCCTGGTGATGCGCTGATCCCACTTTTTCTGCGCAATTCTTAATTTTACTGGTAGCGCGCCCAGGCTATGCATATGCACAGGTAGGTTTAGTTAGTGTTAGGTCCCCTCCCATGGAGGAAAGACTTCTGCGACAGTGGGAGGGACAAGTACCTAACAATTGCAAATTGTTAGTGAAACTAACATCCTCCAAGTGGTAGACAGGTCATGTGTGTGCTCATTGTGTATTTGAATCCCATGAGTGGGGTGTGCACTTTTTTGCAGGTAAGCACTCATCTGTTTTTAAGTAGCGCTGTTCATTTCTTTGCTGTGTTTGATTTAATTCTGGTCAGCTGCTCCCACTTGTTAGTGTTTCTTTGGTGTATATACAGAGCCTCTGTTTGGTTCAAGGTGCGTTCGTAGTTCCTGGGGGGGCTCAGCGCATCTCTGAGCTGAGGCCATTCAGGGGCGGCCTGGTGATGCGCTGATCCCACTTTTTCTGCGCAAAACTCCAACATGTAACCAGGGCTGTGGAGTCGGAGTCGTGGAGTCGGGCAATTTTGGGTGCCTGGAGTCAGAGTCGGGAAAAAATGCACCGACTCCGACTCCTAATGAATTTTTAACTGTAATTAAAATAGAAAATATGATAAAATGTTCTATTTCTCAGATTATTGTCTAAAAATAATGTATATATACAGTATATATACAGTAATAGCTGTGCTTAGTCCACAAAAATGAAATAAACCAATCAAAATTAGTTACTTGTGCTGCTTCAATAAAGCAGTCCCCGTATTTTTAAGGTCAGATATACATATCTGATTGTGACTGTATATATGATGTGTACACAGGAATCTCTTATATATGTTACGGCCAGAACCCGAAGTTTGGCCACTTTGCGTTCTGGCCGGCCACTTCGGGTTCTGGCCGGCCAATGTGCGAACTGGCTGCTGCGCTGCGGCCAATGTGAGGAATGAAATGATTGCAGTAAAGATTAATGTGTGTTCTGGCCGTCTCGCTGCGGCCAAATGTGTCAAAAGTGCATTCATTCATTTAATGAAATTAAGCCGGAGGCTTTCTCTCCTCCCCCCCCCCCCCCCCCCCGCCTCTCTCTCTCTCTCTCGGTCAGCCGGCGGGGACACGCGTGTCCCCAAGATTCGTTCGTCGCGCCAGGGCAGCAGAGCGGGGAGGCTGCAGACATTTCTTCTGCCAGCACCCGCTCTGCAGAAACGAACAGCAGGATTCCCTGCTGCGACGAACGACTCCGGGGGGACACGCATGTCCCCGCCGGATGCCAGGAGAGAGAGAGAGGCAGGGGGGAGGAGAGAAAGCCGGCGGCTTCATTTGCTACATTGCCGCCGGCTTAATTTCATTAAATGAATGAACGCATTTTTGACACATTTGGCCGCAGCGAGACGGCTAGAACACACATTAATCTTTACTGCAATCATTTCATTCCTCACATTGGCTGCAGCGCAGCGGCCAGTTCGCACATTGACCGGCCAGAACCCGAAGTGGCCGGCCAGCACGCAAAGTGGCCAAACTTCGGGTTCTGGCCGTAACATATATACTAAATAACATCTATGCTGTAAGAATAAAGCCTGATGTGTAGCCGTGTCACTAATAGAGATGGTCAACGAGATGGAAATAATTCTGCATTGATGCTGATTTATGCAAATGTATGCACTCCCTTTGCTGATGAAATCAAATAATTTGATATGTTGTTAAAATTTGGTTTGGTGACTACAAATTAAAGGGTAACTGAGACGGATGAAAAGTAAAGTTTTATACATACCTGGGGCTTCCTCCAGCCCCCTTCAGGATAATCAGTCCCTCGCTGTCCTCCACCACCCGGATCTTCTGCTATGAGTCCTGGTAATTCAGCCAGTCAGCGCTGTCCGGCCGCATGCCGCTCCCACAGCCAGGAACATTCTGCACCTGCGCAATAGTGCTGCACAGGTGTAGTATGCTCCTGGCGGCGGAGTGTGTGCAAACGCACTACGCCCGACTGGCTCAAGTACCTGGACTCATAGCAGAAGATCCAGGTGGTGGAGGAGGACAACGAGGGACTGATTATCCTGAAGGCGGCTGGAGGAAGCCCCAGGTATGTATAAAACTTTAATTTCATCTGTCTCAGGTTTACTTTGTTGCATAGTACTATACTCTACATATGCACTCCCCACAGAGCTGCAGGGAATCCACTGAGAATGCTGTGCACATTGAACACAGAGGTGTTGTCTGTTTACAATCTCCTCATTAGCCTGCACATCATTCTTACATGTACCCACACTTACATTGCCTAGGGCCTGATAGATGTTCTTTGTTCCGGTTTGTACCTTTTACAAGTACTCTTACCAAGGACTAGTTTTAGTCTAAAGGGAATAAATATAGTAGTCTACATATCCTTCTCACGTCAGTTGTCTTGTAAAATTCCTAAGCGTTGGCAGTTAAGAGACGAATTTCATGTTACATACTTTTAATCAACAAAATTGTAATATGCTAATTAGAGGAGTCGGAGTTGAGGAGTCGGAGGAATCCTAAACTGAGGAGTCGGAGGATTTTTGGACCGACTCCACAGCCCTGCATGTAACTGCGCGGCGGAGGCCACCGGCTGAGACGCGGAGATAGCCGCCATGCCGCTCACCGCTGCGGCGGTATCTCCGCTATCTATTACAGATACTTTAAGGGAACCTGAGGTGAGAGGCATATGGAGTTTGCCATGTAGATTTCCTTTTAAACAATACCAGTTTCCTGGCAGTTCAGCTGGTCTTTCCAGCTTCAGTGGTGTATGAATCACACACCTGAATCAAGCATGTGGCTAATCTAGTCAGACTTCAATCAAAGCACCTCATCTGCATGCTTCTATGGCTTAAAGCGGAAAATAACCCAGCATTTCATCTTTGCTCTAAAACATTATTTACAGCATATTATATGCAACCAGCATTTTTTTTTTTTTTACTAGACCAGCATTCGAAGGGCTATGCTGGGCATACACGGCAGTTAACGCAGGCTTACCAATCGAGCCTGATGGCTTGATTGATAATATCCGACAGGTCCGATGACCTGCAGACGGACAAAAGCGGGGAATCGAGCAGCTGATAAGGAGTGCCGGCGGGGATGAGCGGGAATCGGTCCACGCGGACGCGGCAGGGGTCGATCCGGCGGCCGGATCGATTCGTGTATGCCCAGCATAACACACAGAGCTTGAAAGTGCAGTGAAATGTGGACGCATCCAAAGTTGTAGATTATGTTATCTTGTGTATCAAGTCAGGAATGTGACACATTCTCTGACTGTGGAGAAGCAGCTCAACACAGAGTCAAAACATGTCTGCCTTCAATACATAATGAATAAAACCAGTTATTAAAATGTAGTCAGCTCACAAAGCAAAAAAAAAAAACCAAAAACTGTACTTTTGGGAACCTATAATTTCTAAATTAATAATACTTATGCACAAATGCAAATATGATAACCATATGGCATATAAAAACTAGGAAAACATGTTTTATTGAATATTAATGTTTTAAACTACTTTAAAGCATTAGAAACAAAGGATCTGTGGGACAGCCTGACAATATGCGTTATTAAAAAGAAACTATGTCAGCTTAAAGGGGTACTATGGCTAATGTTAATATAAGTGCTGAATAAAATTAAAGGACAACTGAAGTAAAATGTATATGGGGACTGCCATATACATTTCCTATTAAATAATATCAGAAACACCTGATATGTTGGCATGCTTGTTTGGGGTTTATGGCTGAACATATTAAAAGCAGAGGATCAGCAGGACAGCCAGGCAACTGGTATTGCTTAAAAGGAAATAAATATGGCAGCCTCCATATCCCTCTCACTTCAGTTGTACTTTAAGCCAGCATGAGAGAGAAGCTGCAGTGACGAAGAAATGATTTAAGGAAAACAAGCAGAGCATTTTCTTTACTCACAGTATCTTGGGATATCCTGTCGTTACTGAACGAAACGACATACAATCCAGATCAGTTTATTACCTTGTGGGGAACATCTGTTTTAACGGGTCTGTTTCTCATATCTGTCCTCCCCCATTGTCGTCCACTGCCTCCTGGTGCTGTATACAATTGTAACTCAAGCCAGGCTGCTCCTCCTGACAGTAAATAAGCGTGAAGGACCCCGGGAACTCTGACAGGCTAGCAATCAGCTATCTAAGCTCAACTGTTTTAAATGATAGTGCAGCAGCCCCAGGACCGCTCCACACCGATTGGCGTTCTCCTGCTTGAAAGGCGGAGCTCCGCTTTCAGTCTCCGAGTAGCGAAACCACAGTCTAACTTTGTACAGTGCTGCAATCTGCAACAGCACTGTACTGGGGACAGCCGTGTGACATGGCTGTCACCCTGGAACACAGGGAAGCGATCCGCTGAAGCCTATCACAGCCTATCGCGCTCATAGGCAAGCCAGGACAAGGAGGGAGGGTAGTTAAAAAAAAAAAAAAAATTGGGGGAGCGATCAGACCCCACCAACAGAGAGCTCTGTTGGTTGGGAGAAAAGGGGGTGGGAATCACCTGTGTGCCAAGTTCCACAGCCCTGCAGCTTGGCCTTAAATCTGCAGTGGCCTATTTAACTAAAAATGGCCTGGTCTTTAGGGGGGTTAACACTGCGGTCCTCAAGTGGTTAAATTCCCTGCTCACCAGTTAGACCTCTTGTTGTCATGCGTATAAAGATGTCATTTCTCAATTCCGTCTATATGAATAAAACATAGAGATACTTCTCATAGCGTAGACAAGTTTGTTTTAATATGGCCGAATGCCCTACATAAAAGTATGCGTACCAAATAAAAGAATAAAACCAGCATATCTCATATCCACGGCAGCAGGGCGCAACTCTCTCCAGCTCAGCCTAAGCAAGCACACTACCTATTCTGAATTACACGGAGAACGCCAGCAAAGGTGTGGAGAGAGTTGCGACCTGCTGCCGTGGATATGTGAGATATGCAGGTTTTATTCTTTTATTTGGTACGCATACTTTTATGTAGGGCATTCGGCCATATTAAAACAAACTTGTCTACGCTATGAGAAGTATCTCTATGTTTTATTCATATAGACGGAATTGAGAAATGACATCTTGATACGCATGACAAGGAGGTCTATCCCCATCTTGCATGTGGTGGAAGGTCTCCTGCACAGTGTGTTTATATGCACTGGGTGTACTGTTGCCGGAGGACCCGCTATGGTCTTATACTTTGTATTGTAGGAGTTATACAGAGGATTCAAGACGCGCAGCTGTGCTGAATACTATCTAAGCTCATCAGTCTATTCCTCCTCTGTTGTAAACTGCACGGATACTGGCATGTCTGATATTTTATCTGTGCAGTATACAACGGAGGAGGAATAGACGGGCGAGCTTAGATGGCCGATTGATAGCCTGTCAGAGTTCCAGGGTCCTTCACGCTACTCTGTCAGGAAGAGCAGCCTAGCTAGGAGTTACTACAGCATACAGAATCACGAGGCAGTAAGGGCCCATTTCCACTTGTGCGATGCGAATCGGCGCGGTAAAAATTTGCATGTGGATGCGAATTTCGCATGTGGGTGTATGCGAATTTGCATGAAAATTCGCATACACCCGCATAGCGGTATGCAGTATGCGAATTCTGATGGCTCTGCCATGCGGATTTTTCACACAGACGAAAACGCTCAGAAATCCTGACAAGTGGAAACAGTCCCATCCACGTCTATTGGCTATGCGAATTTGCATGCGGCAAACGCATGCGAATTCACGATAGTGGAAACGGGCCCTTATGGTTATATCTTTTGTTTAGCACTGAAGTTTTCCATTTATTTAAAGCAAACACACGGCCATCACTAAGAAGCCCCCTAAAATTCCACCTGTACCGTACCATTTCCTTGGGGGGGGGGGGGGGGGGGGGGGGGGGGGGGGGGTAAAAGTTATACTCAAGTATATACGGTAGTCATTTAAACTATTGCATTACTTCAGTGCTTGCTCTTAGCTTGGTCATTAAACCATTTCAGCAATTTTAAAAACGTTTAACATCACAGCCACTTATTTCTATGCAATAGCTAATGCTGGGTACACACAGATTTTATGGCCCATTTACGGTCAGATTGATTATTTCCAACATGTCCTATTTACTTTCCAATCAATTTCCTATTAAAGTTAATGGAAATTGATCGGAAAGCGATTCTGGTATGTTGGAAATAATCGATCTGACAGTAAATTGACCATAAAATCTCAGTGTGTACCCAGCATAAGTTTTGAGAAGAAAGAAAAAACACAAACATCTATTTTACATGTTTTATTACATGAACTTTGTTACATAAAAATATACAATAAACAAAAACAAGATCTTGTACATTAACACACAGGCGATGATGTCAATCCAAGCCAAAGTGTGAACCAGGGAAGTTAACTGCCACTGAAAATTGAAACAGAAAAAGTTGTTACATTCTTGTAGGCAAGAAAAAAAGAAACCCTTCACATTTTGTCAATTTTCTCTGTCAGATTTTCAATGAATCAGTCAGCAAATGCGGTGTGGTACAGTCAATTTTTATTTTCCTCCCCGATCGGCATTCTGAGTATCTATAACCATCACATCACCCTCCAATCTGTCATCTAAGGCAGCCCGCATCTGACTTCACAGTGCACACAGAGTAGCGTCACTGAACTCTGCAAGATGCTATAGAGAAGCAGAGCTGTCTGCAACCATTGTTACTGCTGCCACTTGGTGTCTTATTTGTAATGTAGCAGGCGCTCTGTATGTAGACACTGGGCGGCAGCAGAAGATTAGTTTCTTGCCAGCCATAAAATTGCATCTGCACAGAGGTGAGCAGCTGGTACTGGAAGGTAGTGTGGGAAGAATGGAAGGCTTAGGGAAGGGTAAAAGTGAGTGTGGGGAGGAGGGAAGGGTAAAAATGAGGCAAGGCAGATCAGAGTAGGAAAGCCTGGAGGTGACTGCCAGTAGATAAGGAAGCCCAGGTTGGGGACCTTTGAAACTGTATCCATTAGGCTGCAGTGCAGACAATATAACCGCAACTTGAAGCAATGGTGCTTTCACACGTTAGAGCAGTACTGTCCAACTGACAGCACATGGGCCGCATCCAGCCTGCCAGGACTTCCGTTGCAGCTCAGCAGCCGTTGGCTCAGCACCGTGCGCGTCTTTTCCACCTCCAGGGTCCCGGTAGGTAGAGCGGCAGCAAAGCAATCTTAGCTCATGCTGAACCGGCTAGACCAAGTGCTGAGATGATGCGGAGTGATACACACTCCAACCACATCACCCGGAACTCATTACTGGCCAGCTCAGCGTGGGACGGGAGATTTTCAGCTGGAGAGGCTACCCTAAAGAGTGGAGATCAGCGCTGGAGGAGTCACCACCCAGGTGAGTTTAGCACTTTCTGTTTTCAGGTTTCTGACTGACACCAGGGATATCAGGGGCACAGCAACACTCCTTATTAAAGGGGAACACTGCCTGGTGTGTTGATGGGGATTTTAATGCTGCCAGATCGTGTGCATTTTGTGGGAAAAAACAATGCCAGATCAGTATTTTTGGGGGAGGGGAGGCGGGAAATGCTGTCCGATTTGTATATTTTATCCCACTATTGGTACTGTGAAAACCTTATATAGAAATCAGCCCTCTACCATGTAAAATTCAGCCCTTCATGCCAATGAAGTTGGAAAGCACTGGCGCAGTGGATTCCATCAGAATACCGTGCATTACCGGACGACACGCGCGGTTGAGGTGCAAGCATACGTTTATGGACTTTATGCATGTCATCACACCGGTAACGTGCAATGCAACTTTTCAGCACCATTGTGTTGCAATTCTATTTTTTGTTGTGCATCACAAGTATAGTGTAATAGTACCCTAATGCAGTGTTCCCCAACCCTGTCCACAAGGCCCACCAACAGTGCATGATTTGTGGAAATCCACAGAGGTAGTTAATTCCTGCTGAGACACTAATTAACCCACTTGTGCATGTTTGTGGTTTTCTGCAAAATGTGCTGTTGGTGGGCGTTGAGGACAGGGTTGGGGAATTGTGCCCTAATGCAACCTTTACTGATGTTTTAAATGCTCGTAATTATTCACTTACCCATTATCTTAATCTTTCAGCATTTTTTTTTTTTTATTAAAAATGTAGCTAGCCTCTCTTTTAGTTTTGGCTGTCCGCACTCCACCCCCTGCCTTAGAGAAACAGTAGATGCTTTGCTCAGACATTAGCTGGCCACACAACCAAATCTCTTACTGGTGGCCACTGACTGGCTGCCAAGGCAGTATTTAGGAATCACCAGAATGCTCATTTCTGTAGAAGCTCAGCAGAAAGTTGTACATAAACATATGCACCACCAATGTGAACTCTTGGTAATTTTGCAATCAAAATGAAAGCCCTAAAGTTTTTTTGTTTTATATAATAAGTTATACAATTATAAAAATGTGCATAAAAAAAAAAAAAAAAAGTTATACAGAACTGCAAAAGCCAAGGGAGATTCAGTCCCTGCCTTAGGCGTTCCAGGCAACTTGTACTAGAATGCATGACAACTAAAGCTGCATACATATGAGAGATAAGTCTTTGGAACAAAAGATCTAAGACCGATCTGCAGATAACCTTTGTCTCTCGATCTTTCAAATCCATCTCTGCAGACAAATGATCATTTAAGGACAACAGAAGCAACAGGGCTATGGAGGCTGCCATTTTCATTTCCTTTTAAAGTGGACCTGAACTCAAAACTTACAGCAGATACAAATCCTTAAATAATTCTGCAGTGTTTCTACTGCCTGTTTTCATGGAAACAAACATTGTTAACATACTGCTTTCAAATTACCTTATCTGCTGTGCCAGTTACCTGACACGGGGAAGAGATTAAAATTACAATTTGTGATTAGACACATGAGGGGGAATTAGACAGACTAAACTATCTAAGTACATACAAAGCACATTTCTTTAAGTTTTCCTTCTGTGCTGTGCAAGAGTTCATTTCCACTTTAAGCTATACCAGTTGCTTGGCTATCCTTCTGATCCTCTGTCTCAGAACACTTTTAGGCCTGGTGCACACCAAAAACCGCTAGCAGATCCGCAAAATGCTAGCAGATTTTGAAACACTTTTTCTTATTTTTCTGTAGCGTTTCAGCTAGCGTTTTGCGGTTTTGTGTAGCGGTTTTGGTGTAGTAGATTTCATATATTGTTACAGTAAAGCTGTTACTGAACAGCTTCTGTAACAAAAATGCCGGCAAAACCGCTCTGAACAGGCGTTTTTCAGAGCAGTTTGCGTTTTTCCTATACTTAACATTGAGGCAGAAACGCATCCGAAATCCAAAAAATGCCTCACCCCGGGAGGATTAGTTTCAGCAAAACGCCTCCCACTCTGGTGTGCACCACCCCATTGAGATACATTGACCAAGCGGATCCGCAGCCGCAAGCGGCTGCAGAAACGCTGAAAAAGCCGCTCTGTGTGCACCAGCCCTTAGCCATAGATTCTGAACAAGCATGCAGCAGATCAGGTGTTTTACTGTCAGATCTGACAAGATTAGCTGCATGCTTGTTTCGTCTGTTATTCAGACACTACAGCAGCCAAATAGATCAGCAAGGCTGCCAGGCTACTGGTATGGTTTAAAAGCAAATAAACATGGCAGCCACCATATTATTTTCACTTCAGCTGTCCATTAAACAAGGTGTGTGATCTGCAGATATTTCTTAGAGCCTTTTATGCTCAGTGCATACATGCCTACCTGTTTTTTAATCTGTTTATTGTATTCAAAATTTGCTGGCCCTCATACTGCACGGAGGTGGTAAAATCAGTGACTGGCCAATCAAAATTGGTTGTGTGTACCAGGTTTTAGTCTTAATAGGACAAGAAAAGGGAAGGTGTATACTTACACAATAATATTATTGATGGGAATATGAATTAATTTGACAAAGAATCCAATAAATCCCATTATTGCGAATCCAATAGCAGTAGCCATGGCAATTTTCTGGAACTCTGCAACAAGAATGAGGAAATGGATCATTAAACACGACATGTTACTTAAATAATGAAAGCAATTTTTAAAACCTTTGGAATTGCCCATTTCAAACAAGGTGGCATGGAAAGTTCCTCCCCTTTCCTAATTACCATCTACATAATTCCTCAACTGATCTCAATTTGGCACTCCTCTAAGAACAGATTCGGGTAAAGAAAGAACCTACAGTCCCAATCTCGCTTTTTAACTGGGTACTACCCGTACTCACATTTGCTTATATTACCCACCAGCAGGATTGCACAAAATTAAGTTTATGAGGTCTGATCAATCATTGCATGGCCTGTACTTGTCCAGTAATAGGAAGTGCTTACTTTTACTGGGCATTAGTGCTCCCCGCCCGCGTCCCTTCCCTCCAAACAGCGTGAGGGAAGGGACGTGGGCTGGTATAGAGGAGGCGGGGGAGCGGCGCTGAATGGCACCACAAAGGTAAACAGCATGCTAGCGACAAGGTGCATGTCGCTAGCATGGCAGTTTTTATTACAGGGGACAGTAGAGCGCAGGTGGGGCCTGGGAGAACACTATACAGCAACAGAGGCTGGTGATAGTATGCACAACCAGCCTCTGTGCCCTACTAACATTATTAAATCCCCCGACTGAATGGAGGACCTTTGAGACTACGGACACCTCTGCAAGGCATTTTAAGGTAAATTTAAAGCACTGTGTGGTCACTTTTTACCCAGCTTTAAATATTCTTAAAAGTGGTCAGAAACTGACATAACGCTGGGAATACACGGGTCGATTTCGCTGCTCGATTCCGCACCTGATCGTTTTCCAAGCTCAATTCTGTAGGCGATTCGCTTATCCTCATTCGTTTTTTCTTATCTTTTCCCATTGTCCTCCATGCAGAATTGAGCATGGAAACGATCGGGCGCGAGATCAGACATGTCGAAAATTATCTATTGAGCCCTCTAAATGGCACAGAATCGAGCCGTGTATACCCAGCATAACATTCAATAAAATTGTGTTTTCCTAATTTGTATTACTCATAGTTATCAAATTTGATTTTGTGCACAAGTAATATTGTCTGTCTACAAATTATAAGTTTCCAAAGTGTAGTTTATCTTGCCCTGAAAGCTGCCTTTGCATTTTATTCTTTTTCTAAAATAACTGCTTTTTATTATATATTAAAATCTTCTAATGAGCTGTTCTCAGTTCTGTGTGTGCCTGAAGCAGAGACAGTTTCTCAGATGTTCGTTTACATTCCAGTATTGATACATTTGTGTTTAACAAGTGTAAAAAAAAAAAAAAAATACTGTTATCTCCAATTTGGATACAGATTTGAAGCTGAAAAATAATAAAGTGCTTTTTTTAACCATTTCAGTGATGTTCTGCTAGAAATGTTTTCTGGGATAGTAGCTTTAAATCTGTAAGGAATCATTTCGAGCCAAGAAGAAAAGCTGGCTTTCAGACCACTTTAAGGCCAGTGACACACCAGGACGTTGCGTTTAGGGGGACGTTATAGGGCACATAACGTGCCCTTAACGCAACGCCTGGTGCTCTCTGGTGTGGACGTCGGAGTGAGCCGCGTTGTGCAGCTCACTCTGGCATCCGTGATGCGTACTCTTGGACGCATGCGGCATCACGTGGTCCCGCCCGGCCAATCGCCGCACAGAGTGGCCGCTCCAGGAAGTAAACACTGCACGTCACTGAGTGCAGTGAATATTAATTAGCCATGTGCCCGGCCGCTCTCCCCTCCTCCCCAACATGACTGAGCATGTGCAAACAGTCTAACGCGGCTTAACCGCCTAGAACGCACAGCATGCAGAACTTTGCTGCGTTACAATGTAACGCAACGTGGGCAGTGTGAACAGCCCACTTGTGTTACATTGCTGTGCGTTGGGGGAGCGTTACAGGCTGCACTAACGTGCGCCTGTAACGTCCCTGTGTGCAAGAAGCCTAAATGGAACCTAAACTGAGAGAGAGGTATGGAGGTTTCCTTTTAACCACTTCCATACCATGAAATTGTGTGCTGATCTGTGCTGCGTGAGCTCTCCAGCCCACAGCACAGATCAGATAGCAGCCAGGCTGATCAGACTTCCCCCCCCCCCCTTTTTTCCCCACTAGGAGGATGTCCTGCTGGGGGGGTCTGATCGCCGCCGGCTGCTTGCGCTTGCGGGGGGGGCTCTTCAAAGCCCCCTCCGCAGCGCCTCCTGGCCTCCTTCCCTCCCTCTCCCTCCCCCTGTGAGCGGAGCAGGACGGATTTCCGTCCTGTGCCTGATGGGATAGGCTTTAGCCTATCAGATGCCGGCGATCCCCGGCCAATCAGAGGCCGGGGATCACCGATCTCCTCTACGGCGCTGCAGCGCCGTATACATGTAAACACCGGGGAAGGTCTTCCCCGTGTGTTTACAATTACCCTGCGAGCCGCCGATCGGCTCGCAGGGTGTTCATGGAGACACCCTCCGTGAACTGACATGGACCGGCCGCTCATACGAGCGGCCGTTTCCATGGTATACACTTCAGGATTCAGGGGCGTATATATACGCACCGAGAATCCGGAAGTGGTTAAACAATACCAGTTGCCTGGCAGTTCTGCTGATTTCTTTGGCTACAGTAGTGGGTGAATCACAGACCTGAAACAAGCATGCAGCTAATTCTGTCTGACTTCAGTCAGAGCACCTGATCTGCATGCTTGTTGAGGGGCTGTGGCTTAAAGTATTAGATACACAAGACCAGCAGGAAAGTCAGGCAACTGGTATTCTTTTAAAAAGGAAAAATCCATATCCTTCTCAGTTTAGGTCTCCTTTAAAGGGAAGGTTCAGGGACGCTGCAAAAAAATTAAAATCCACATCCACTTACCTGGGGCTTCCTCCAGCCTGTGGCTGGCAGGAGGTGCCCTCGGCGCCGCTCCGCAGGCTCCCGGTGGTCTCCGGTGGCCGACCTGACCAGGCCTCTTCTGCGTTCCATTGTGCATTCCACGCCGGCGCGCTGACATCATCAGACGTCCTCCGGGCTGTACTGCGCAGGCTCAGTAGTTCTGAGCCACCGGGAGCGGCACCGAGGGCACCTCCTGCCTGCCACAGGCTGGAGGAAGCCCCAGGTAAGTGGATGTGGATTTTTATTTATTTTTTTGCAGCGTCCCTGAACCTTCCCTTTAGGGCCTGTTTCCACTACACGCAGATTCTGCATGCAGAAAACTGACTCCAATGAATGCCTATGGGAAATGTGCATCAGAAAAATCACGTTCAGTTGAAACAGGCCCATAGGCATTCATTGGAGTCAGTTTTCTGCATGCAGAATCTGCGTGTAGTGGAAACAGGCCCTTAAAGGAGGGATATGGAGGGTGACATTTTGCTACATTTAAACAATGAAAATTGCCTGGCTGTCCTGCTGATCCTCTGCCTCCAATACTTTTAGCCATTGACCCGAAACAAGTATGAAGATCAAATGGTTGCATAGTGGATAGCACACTCGCCTTGCAGCGCTCGTTTCGAATTCCAGCCAGGGCACTATCTGCACGGAGTTTGTATGTTCTCCCAACGTCTGTGTGGGTTTTCCCCTCCATATCCCAAACACATACAGATAAGTTTTTTGGTTTCCACTTAAATTCGCCCTATACTACAATGCACATGTGACTATGGTAGGGATTATATTGTGAGCTCCTTTGGGGGGACAGTTAGTAAAAAAAGGTTATATACACTTTGTAAAAAGATACAGAAGATGTCAGCGCTGCATAAATACCAAATAATAATGTTTCTGTATTAAGTCTGACTGGATTAGCCACATCCTTCAGATGTATGATTCAGACACTATTGCTACCAAAGAGTTCAGTAGGATGCCATGCAACTGGTATTGTTTAAAAGGAAATAAATATGGCAGCCTCCATATCTCCGTCAGTTCAAGTGTACTTCAAGTGGCAGGGTCGAGGCACAATGCTAAATTATACATGAAAGTCTGTGGCCCTGGAAGAAGGTGTTGATTCTTCACGTCCCCTAGCTGCGTTAATACTAATTTTAAGAACAACTTAAACTATGGACAATAAAACTATATTGTTTATGGTGAAATATAACCCATACAATTATTGCCAAATATTCAATGCAATATGCCGAACACAAAGAGATCAGTTTAAAGATACACTTGGGGGGGGGGGGGGGGGGGGGGAGATGATATAATGAATTAGTTGTGTAGTACGGATAATTACTAGAACATTAGTAGCAAAGAAAATACTGAAGTCATTTTTAGGTGTATAGTTTTTTTTTATAACTTTGCAACACCAATATTTGCAGTTTACACACTACTCAGCATTCTAAATCATTTTACAAAGCAGGCTACTGAACTTTTGAACTGCCCTTGGCAGAGAAAAAGACAGCGCTCTCTGCGACTTTGAAAGCTGGGGAGTTCAGGGGCTCTTTTGTATAGATAACAACTGGAGTTTCTCAACTCTTCCTGAACTGGAAATAATATTAGACTTATGTCCTAATGTTTTATTTCTTAGCTGTACAACACATACAAATCGTATCAATTTTTTTCTTCAGTGCCTCTAACAATATTTCTTACCTTTCCTATCTGGCTTGGTACATCTTTTAACAAGTCTGATGGAATCTTTCACAAACTGGCGGCTGGGTTCAACAAATTGCATTACCTGGTCCATGGTGCCTAGCAGAAAAGGAAAAAAAAATGAATATTACTGTATATAATAAACAAGTTAAGCTTAGCTTCTGTTCTGCTATAAATAATGCATTGATTTGGCTACAGATGTGCCTACAATAGTTCAACCCTGGGCTACAGGTAGGAAGTACATATATTCCCGTATGGTCTATCTAGTTTAAAGTACACTACAGAAAGGCCAAAAATGTGCCATGGTTGTGTACAATCTGTCAAGAATCAAACCTTGAAGCACCAATATTGGTACCTTAGAAGTAGGGACAGTCACGGCGAGGGAAACCATGTTAGCCTGTGTGACAAAAGATGACACCAGTAGCCAAATGGTGCAGTAAATGTAAGATTAAATTAGCTCAATATTACAAGAGTAGTTATACTCACAAAGGTGAGTTGCAGAACCTGCAACCACCGTATATCACCTATGGTGAAAACATCATTCCTTCGTAGTACTCCAGGTCCTGCCAGACCCAGGTGGTCACTCTCCTGGGGTCCTTACTAGCTTTGGATGGCACCACACTAGTGGGAAGGACACCATCAAAGGAGGTGTAGTGGGTAATGAAGAAGGGTGGAGACACCCAAAAATAAATATTTCCCAGAGTATATGTTGATAAAGACAAATAAATACATGAGGTATCTTACCTCTCCAGATGAACCAACCCAGAAAAATAAGGGTTTAGATCAGGCAAAGTTTATTCAAGCACAATTTAAAAAAAAGACAACGTGTTCCTTTATAAAAAAACATATACTCTGAAAGAGGATGCATCCGCCCTTCTTCATATTGGTACCTTACACATTAATGTGTATGAAGACTCAAACTGCTAAGTTTCACTGTATGCTTAATGAGAGCCCAATGTGGGCAAAAAAAGTAGGCTACCTGATCCGCAGGGCTGAACGGATCAGGTAGCCACAAAAACGCTGCTCCTGTGGGCTGCAATAGCTCACTTGTCACGACACTGCACTGAGAGACTGTTGAGAGACATGCAGGGAGTCGGGGGGCGCGACAGGAGGCGCGGCCAGGGGAGAGAGCTGCCCGATGGCAGCTCAAGAAACCCTGTATGAACACCCCCGACAGGCATAAATAGGGAATTTCTCTTCCCGCTGTTTACCTCCAAGTTAGCAACAAATCTTGTCTCTAAACTCGGGGGGCTATAGCGCGGCAGTTAGGGGACACAGAGCCATTTTATTAGGCAGAGAACATGGCTCTGTGTCCCATCTGCCCCCCCGGAGATCCAACTCAGGTACTCTTTAACAAGTGACACCTATGCTAACCTAGAAATAAAAAAAAATAAAAAAATAAAAAAAAAAAACACATATACACAAGTAGATCAATACTACTTCTACTTACATAACAGATGTATTGTGCTATCCACATAATGATTCCTGTTAATTTTACAAAGGAAAAGCAGGAAATCCTATTCTAGGCAGTGGCCATCTTGCCGAGCTAATGCTGACATATCCTCCCTGACTCTTGTTTCCCCCCCTCCCTTCTCTTGCTCATTGTGTATTCATTAGCTGCACTCCTCCCAGAGTCTTCAGACACTCCCACTGAGGTGTATACTAACAACTGCACTGGGTTTTTTTATTTACACATCCAATCACTGAGTCACCTCAGCCTTGCTTGTAAACACAAGTGATCAGAGGGTGTTTCTGATAAGCAGCAGGGCAAGGAAATCAATGGAAGAGGAGGAATATATTATAGATAAAAAGAACTCCCAGCATTCATCTTTTTGGCACTAGGGCCAGTGCTCCTAAAGTATGTGAAAAATCCAAACCATAACGGGAGAAAAAGTTTTGCAAGTTTTGGATGCAGGATTAGCATCTTTATCACTTAATACACTTAGACCAATTGCTGTTGAAATTTGATTTTTATGGTGACAATACCACTTTAAAATTGAATTTTCGTGGGGAGCTCTGCACAAGTCATTATCTGGAAAATGTTTTCTCTCTCGAATTACAGAAATGGGCAAGTACAGATTACAAAATGGCTAGCCGGACATACTATTATTAAATATAGATATTGCTATATAAGCAGTTATCGATGGTCCACTGTAGATATAACTAGCCTTGTGCTTTCTACCAAGATTGCTACATCAATTGTGCCTAAAAAGTAAAGCCTCTAATAATAATTATCTGACAAGAAAATAATTCTACATAGTCTAGGGTCAGAATCTAGTGCGCATCTTGGCTATGTTCAGCCTGAGGTGCTGTATCAGACAATCCAATCACATTGCTAATGTAATAGCCGTATATTGTAATGGTACGTTCATATTGATGCATTAGCAGTGTAATCAAATCTGTCGGCATAACATGAGGCATGCTATGTGGTATAAGCAGGGCTGAGGAGTCACAGCAATTTTGGGTACCTGGAGTCGGAGGTTTTAACCACTTAAGGACCAGGGGATTTTTGATTGATCTGTGCTGCGTGGGCTCTCCAGCCCGCAGGTTACATACCAAGAGTGGGTTCACCTATTGGTTCATGCTGGTGGTGGTGAGTTGGAGGTGGGGGTGTTGGGCATCAGTTGGGGCTTGCGACGGCCGTTTCGCGTCCTTGCAGACGCTTGGTCACGCTGCGCTCCAGTCAAGGGATGGAGCGCAGCGTGACCAAGCGTCTTCAAGGACGCGAAACGGCCGTCGCAAGCCCCAACTGATGCCCGACACCCCCACCTCACCACTACCAGCATGAACCAATAGGTGAACCCACGATGATACAAGTAATGCAATAAAGTAAAGGGCGGAAGGTGCCCGGATGTTTTCTTTCTCTTCCTGGTCATAGCTGCAGTTTCTTTCTCAATCCTGAATCCGATGTGCACACGTCCAAGCAAGCCAGACATCAAGGGTTAACGGAGGAATGGTGAGATAGAATGTTTTCCTTGTGATCATTTACGTTTTTCTGCATGCAGTGACTTGAACATGGGGAGTGCCACTCTACAAGCACTTTATCTACATTGAAAACTCTCCAGCCCGCAGCACAGATCAGAATTTAGGCAGGGCGATCAGGCTTCCCCTTTTTCCCCCCACTAGGGGGATGTCCTGCTGGGGGGGGGGGGTCTGATCGCCGCTGCTCTGTGTGGCAAAACGGGGGGCTCCTCAAAGCCCCCCTCCGCAGCGATTTTCCGCCTCCCTCTCCCTCTGGCTGTGGGCGGCACAGGATGGTGATCTGTCCTGTACCGCCTCTGATAGGCTTCAGAGGCCGGGGATCGCCGATCTCCTTTACAGCGCTGCTGCGCAGCAGTGCCGTGCGATGTAAACACCAGGGATATCTTCCCCGCGCGTTTACATTTAGCCTGCGAGCCACGATCGGAGGCTCGCAGGCTGTTCACGGACACCCTCGTGAACTGACATGGAACGGGCGCTCGTTCCATGGAAATACCACTTCGACCTGCCGACGCCTATCGGCGTTAGGCGGTCGTTATTTAATAAAGTGAGGAGTCGGAGTCAGGTGATTTTTTTAAAACCAAATCCACAGCTTTTGTAAAAATTAGACTAAGGAGTCAGAGTCATTTTGGGTACCTGGAGTCGGAGGTTTTATAAGCTGAAGAGTCAGAAGATTTTTGTACCGACTCCACAGCCCTGGGTATAAGACAATGTTTGCATTCACAGTTAAACATACTTTCACTGACTGTATGCATCGCAACACATACATAACATGACTTTTCTCATCCATTGCGATCCTGTTTTACACAGGGCATGCAATGCCCTAGCCTAGTGTAAACCTAGCTTTTAACTAAGCCTCCCTACCCTTTCCTCTAGCTAGATGAGCCATTTTTTTTAAAACCTCCTGAATACCTTTATTATGACTGAAACACCGAAGGTTACGTGACCGCTGACCATTTGTGCCTTTCTCCCCAAGTTCACCAAAACCACTCTCTTTCTAGGGGGTACTCACATATTTTATAAGGAAAAAAAAAACAAAACAAAAACCCACACACTAAACCAGGGGCATTCAAATAGTAATAATAAAACAGCAGACTGGAAAGTGGCTTAAAATCGTTCTCCTCTCCTATTGGTTATATCTTTCAATATACTCTCCCCAATTCTTAAACACAAACGACTTTTCCTCTCCATTTTTAACTCTGGCAAGAAAGGAACACTTGTGTTTAGCTAATACGATCATTACTGCTTTTATGATTACCCAGTAAAAACATCTGCCGGTGTGGTACACATTACAATACACAGTCATACGGACAACACGATACTTGACATGCCGCTCTTACATTACACTGTGATCTGTACACAGATCATGAACTGTACATACCGGCTACTGGAGGGACGCTGCTTTCCGCTCGGCCTGTGCTCACTTGTACACGTCGCACTCAGTCTCTGCAGCTCTGACTTCTATAACTGACGTCACCGGATAGCTGATCCCACTTGTCCAATCCTCGATAACTACGTCTACGCATAAGGTGTAGGAAGCATTGCGATAGACACTTGTCATGCCAGCTATTGCAGCCTCTCAGATTTTGCAGCCCCGCATGCGCAGTAGGAGCCTGCGCCCCATTACATTGTGCAGCCACGTGTGAAACATCCTAAATATCTCCACTTCCGCACCACGTACACCCCCGAAATTTGCAGGGGAGGGAGGGGACCCCCACATCTAGCTCTGTGCCGAATTGCAGCCGCCGAGCCCCGCTGGTTCCCGAGACTGATTGCAGCAAACCTATCTCGGGAACTACCGGGGCTAGGGGGCTGCAATTCGACACAGAGCTGGATCTGTGGGTCCCCTCCCTCCCCTGAAAATTTCGGGAGTGTACGTGGTGCGGAAGCGGAGATATTTCAGCTAAATAATGTCTAACTTCCCACTGAGCATGCGCGATACTCAGTGAGGAAGGCTGCTTCCGGGCTGCAATATCTGACATTACACCCTCCCTCTGCTCCCTCTGTCTCGATTGTATCTACGTAGTAAGGGGCAGTTACGTAGAATGAAAGACGCCGCGTTGGCATTTTTTTCTTTGTGCAACTTTATTGTTCTAGATTGCCGCGGAACCGCTGCAGATTATCCTGTGCTCTAGTTTTGTTATGTGTTTCGTTTCAAATAAAGCGCAGCAAAAGGCTGAACTCTGAACAAAAAGAGATTATTTTGGGAAAAAAATTTAATCTGTGTCAGAGTATATGAAATATGTGGGATTAAAGTGTAAAATATTGTAATCGTGTAGGAGATGGTTTAGCGGAGGTGACCCACAGAAGGTACAGTGACCAGATTTTTAGTGGGCCAACCTGGGACACGGGGTGGGGGTAGGGGGGCCAATAAGCGACATTACGAAAGTGTGGCAAAAATGGGCGTGGCCATGACGTCACATGGGTGGGGCCAACTTATATAATGGTGTAACAGTATGGCTGCGGGCCAGAATTTCTTCCCAAAACAGGCAAAGTGACCTTTAGGGCCCGTTTCCACTTCTTAGTGATGCGAATGCGGCTACCTAGCCGCATCGCATCACCTCCGCCGCCGGCCGCATCACTTCTGCATCTCCCGATGCGGAAGTGACATGAAGAGATAGGATGCGAGTGCGGGCGGATGCGGCCGTGCGAGAATCTGCAGCATGCACGCAGTGGAAACTCTTCCATTGCCGTGCATGTGTTTCAGGACACCTGCGGTGCGATGCGGCTATGTAGCATCGCACCGCAGGTAGCATCGCCGCTCCTAGTGGAAACGGACCCTAAGGGTAATTAGTCATTGTTTCCCAAACACATAAGAAAGCAGAGTGTCCACTATGATGTGGTAAAACAGGAGATTTGCATCATGGAAGTGCAGAAGATAAATCTGCATAAACTTTTTGATGCTTTTTATTAGCATACCATTTAGTAATCATGAGTCCCCAAAATGTCAAATGCTGCAGAAATAACCCCAAATTCGCAATGCTGCTAACTGACCATCAAGTAATAAGTGTAGAAACTGTTACCTCCGACACATTAAATGCAACAATGCATTAAATGCAACAATCATTACCTCCGACACATAAAATGCAACAACCCTTACCTCCGACACATGAAATGCAACAACTATTACCTCCGTCACATGACATGTAACAACCATTCATCAATGGTAGTTCAAAGCGCTCTGGTATCCTATACAGACATACATAGGGTCTTGATTCACAAAGCGGTGCTAACAGTTAGCACGCTGGTGAAAAGCCCTTTATCACGCCTAAACTCAGTTTAGGCGTGATAAGTTTAGGCGTGATAACTATAGCACTATGTACTTCGCATAGAGTTTAATGGCGCTGCTTTGCGTGCAGGACTTTGCGCGTGATCTAAACTTATCTAAACTTATCACGCCTAAACTTATCATGCATAAACTTATCACGCCTAAACTGGCTTTTCACCAGCGTGGTGCAATGGTTATCACGCCTAAAGTCTCTAACTGGGTTAGCACCTCTTAGTGAATAAAGCCCATAGAGTGCGCTATCAGCTAAGTTTAGCAAATTATTTACATGAACATATATCTACAGTCCAGCGCACATCCCTAAAAACAGTTCACTCCTTAGTCCATTATTGCACAAATACAATCCAAGGTATGCAAATTTCTCCGGTGCCGCTTTCTCCTCAGTGCTTCACCACCAAAAACACCCAACAGGAAACGCACTCACCGAATGCAATGTGACCACTGTGAGACTCGTCAAATAGCACTCTGTTCCAGGATGCCCCAGCACTTCAGGTCCTGGTTTCACTGCCACTGTACATATTCCAGTTGTCCATGCACCTCAAATTAAAAGCCTCCCATAGCGTAAATCAGTTAAAAACACTTAAACTTTATTAAAATTTTCCACTCACATGTCATTAGATGTCAGCAAGCATAGAGTTTTATCCACGGGCTCTCCCCCGTTAGCCAAGCCGGGCTATGCCGCGTTCTGTCTTAATCCGCGTGTACTGCCATCAGGCACTAGGTGGGTAGCAGCCAGAGGGTGACAGTGACGAGATGAAGGGAGGGTGACAGACACTAGGTGGGTAGGAGCCAGAGGATGACAGTGACGAGATGAAGGGAGGGTGACAGACACTAGGTGGGTAGGAGCCAGAGGGTGACTCTGACTGGGTGGTGGGGAGGGTGACTGACACTAGATGGGTAGGAGCCAGAGGGTGACACTGACTGGGTGGGGGAGGGTGACAGACACTAGGTGGTTAGCAGCCGGAGGGTGACACTGTCTGGGTGGGGGAGGATAACAGACACTAGGTGGGTAGGAGCCGGAGGGTGACACTGACTGGGTGGGTGACAGACACTAGATGGGTAGGAGCCGGAGGGTGACACTGGCTGGGTGGGTGACACAGACACTAGGTGGGTAGGAGTCGGAGGGTGACACTGACTGGGTGGGTGACACAGACACTAGGTGGGTAGGAGCCAGAGGGAGACACTGATTTGGTGGGTGACACAGACATTAGGTGGGTAGGAGCCGGAGGGTGACACTGACTGGGTGGGGGAGGGGGACAGACACTAGGTGGGTAGGAGCCGGAGGGTGACACTGACTGGGTGGGGGAGGGTGACACTGACTGGGTGGGGGAGGGTGACAGGCACTAGATGGGTAGGAGCCGGAGGGTGACACTGACTGGGTGGGGGAGGGGGACAGACACTAGGTGGGTAGGAGCTGGAGGGTGACAGTGACTGGGTGGGGGAGGGTGACAGACACTATAATGGCAATAATAATAATGGCAGTATTTGTATAGCGCCTTTCTCCTGTCGGACACAAAGCGCTTGCGAGGCAATAATAATAATGGCAGTATTTGTATAGCGCCTTTCTCCTTACTGAACAGGCAGAGCCGAGATTTGAACCCAGGTCTCCCGTGTCAGAGGCAGAGCCCTTAACCATTACACTATCCAGCCACTGGGTGGGTAGGAGCCAGAGGGTGACACTGACTGGGTGGGGGAGAGTGACAGACACTAGGTGGGTAGGAGCCGGAGGGTGACACTAACCTGGGTGACCCAGACACTAGGTGGGTAGGAGCCAGAGGGTGACACTGTCTGGGTGGGTGACACAGACACTAGGTGGGTAGGAGCCAGAGGGTGACACTGACTGGGTCGGGGAGGGTGATAGACACTAGGTGGGTAGGAGCCGGAGGGTGACACTGACTGGGTGGGTGACACAGACACTAGGTGGGTAGGAGCCAGAGGGTGACACTGATTGGGTGGGTGACACAGACATTAGATGGGTAGGAGCCGGAGGGTGACACTGACTGGGTGGGGGAGGGTGACAGACACTAGGTGGGTAGGAGCCGGAGGGTGACACTGACTGGGTGGGGGAGGGTGACAGACACTAGGTGGGTAGGAGCTGGAGGGTGACACTGACTCGGTGGGGGAGGGTGACAGACACTAGATGGGTAGGAGCCGGAGGGTGACACTGACTGGGTGGGGGAGGGTGACAGACACTAGGTGGGTAGGAGCCGGAGGGTGACACTGACTGGGTGGGGGAGGGTGACAGACACTATAATAGCAATAATAATAATGGCAGTATTTGTATAGCGCCTTTCTCCTGTCGGACACAAAGCGCTTGCGAGGCAGCCACTAGAGCGCACTCATAAGTAAAGATGAAGAGAAGGAGGCACTAATTGTTGCAAAGAAGGTACCTTCTTTGCAACAATTAGTGCCTCCTTCTCTTCATCTTTACATATGCATGCTTGCCTCTGAGTGCACAATTGAGAACATGAAGTACGTAATCCGGTGAAGTCATACACCCTTTGGTGGACATCTAGTGCCAGGCTTTTTCTTTCCATTTGCACTAGAGCGCACTCAGTAGGCAGTAGCAGTGTTAAGGAGACTTGCCCAAGAAACTCCTTACTGAAATAGGTGCTGGCTTACTGAACAGGGAGAGCCGAGATTTGAACCCAGGTCTCCCGTGTCAGAGGCAGAGGCCGAGCCCTTAACCAATACACTTTCCAGCCACTAGGTGGGTAGGAGCCAGAGGGTGACACTGACTGGGTGGGGGAGAGTGACAGACACTAGGTGGGTAGGAGCCGGAGGGTGACACTAACCTGGGTGACCCAGACACTAGGTGGGTAGGAGCCAGAGGGTGACACTGGGTGGGGGAGGGTGACAGACACTAGGTGGGTAGTAGCCGGAGGGTGACAGTGACTGGATGGGAGGGTGACAGACACTAGGTGGGTAGGAGCCAGAGGGTGACACTGACTGGGTGGGGGAGGGTGACAGACACTAGGTGGGTAGGAGCCGGAGGGTGACACTGACTGGGTGGGGGAGGGTGACAGACACTAGGTGGGTAGGAGCCAGAGGGTGACACTGAGTGGGTGGGGGAGGGTGACAGACACTAGGTGGGTAGTAGCCGGAGGGTGACACAGAGGGTGACAAACACTAGGTGGGTAGGAGCCGAAGGGTGACACTGACTGGGTGGGTGACACAGACACTAGGTGGGTAGGAGCCAGAAGATGACACTGACTGGGTGGGGGAGGGTGACAGACACTAGGTGGGGAGGAGACACTGACTGGGTGGGTGACACAGACACTAGGTGGGTAGGAGCTGAAGGGTGACACTGACTGGGTGGGTGACACAGACACTAGGTGGATAGGAGCCGAAGGGTGACACTGACTGGGTGGGGGGGAGGGTGACAGATACTAGGTGGGGAGGAGACACTGACAGGGAACTCTCACCCTTCTCCCTCATGGCAGCTGCATCTTGGAGGGTAGATCATCCCAGGAGCTGGCCTGATACGGCCAGGCAGCCACACAGTAGGAGGGTGGGCGGGGGCAGAACACTAGAGGCGGAGCTGAAACGGCCAGGCGGACGCGCGATTGGAGGGTGGGCAGGCAAGGTGGGGGCAGCAAGCTGGGGGTGGAGCCACATGATTGGAGGGTGGGCAGGGCTGGGGGGAGAGGCTGATGCGGCCGACTAGCCGCGTTCACCATTGACGGTGGCCAGAGTCCTGCAGCCGGGACGCCCCGCAGGTGAAAGGGGGACGTTTCACGGGACGCAGTGCAGCCTGGGACAGGGGACCCCAAACCCGGGACGCGTCCCGGCTAAAGCGGGCCGTCTGGTCACCGTGCAGAAGGGGAAGGTAAAATGCCAGCAGAGATGGAGAAGTTGAAAAGATTTGGTAAAAGCAGGAATTAAGGAGTTCATAGCTCCCAACTGTCCCTCTACTAAAAATGTGTTTGACTAAAGTTTTTTCCCATCCATTAAATTGATATATTACTAATTTTAAAATGTTAATATGAAGGAAAATGAACCAGGATAGAAAGGACCAGTGTGGTTTGAATTGTAAAACAACATGTTTTTCTTATGAAATCTTTATGGTATGCGTAGCTAGGGGTGTGATCAGGGGTGTGGCAGGGGCATGGCTTAAGTGTCCCTCTTTCTCATCTTAAAAAGTTGAGAGGTATGGGAGTTGGAGAGCAGTGGAAAGAGATAAGAGGGAATTGGCATAGCTCCCAACTGTCCCTCTTTTGGAAACCAATTCATCTGTCCCACTTTCTTAGTGCCTCTTTCAGGACTGATGTACTGATATATGTAAACATGTCTTTATCCACTGAAAAAATGAAAGCAAACCATTTAAAAAAGGGGGTAAAAAAACCTGATGCAGCTCGTCTTCCGGATCCCATTGCGCCACTTCACGCTGTTCTCCGCCACCCCCGTTCGTCTGTCTGGAGCAGAAGAGAAAATATAAGATGGACGCAATCCGAGAAGTACTGCCAGGGTCACGGCAAATCCCAGAGAATAGTATATGAAAGGGCCTGAGCTCTGGGCTTGCTCAGTAGCTCCTCTCATGCACTTATTTTTGTTACTATGCATGCACGGAGGGTCTGAAGAGGCCATGAAGGGGCATTCCTGATGCATGAGAGGGCATTTTGTGGGAGTCTCTCTCAAGAAAAGGAAAAGAATACTCCTTTGTTATTGTTATTTGTTAACAACAATTTACTTGTCAACTTTTGTTTTCGTTTGTTAGTTTGAGGGGGGGGGGGGGATGTAAGAAAAGGCCAAAGGCATGTGATGATATCACTAATATGCCTCTGTGTTCAAATCCTAACAGACAGTCCACCTCGGGTACACTTTAATTGATTCTGAACTTTATTCTTATCCTTTAACCTCTTCAGCCTATCTGGATGAGTATTGTAGTCCAGATAGGCACCGCTCAAGTCTAACTGGACGCTTATCCACATCCAGTGTTTAAGTGGCGGTGCGCCTGACTGCCTCAATGAGCAGCGGTATTTCCGTGTCGGTGGTTGGGGAAGAGTAGGAAGGCTTCCCCGAACCAATCGTAGTGCGTGTAATGAATTGACATAAACCCAATCAGGGACTACGTCTATTCATAATAAAGATTGTGAATGAAAGTAAAAAAAAAAAAAAGAAACACTTTAACACTTCCTGGTAATCCAGGAAGTGTTTATATCACCATCTAGTGGCGAAAAGTTAAATTACACATACTACATATTTTCTATAAAAAAATAATAATAATATAATCAATCCCTTCCAAAGCCCCCTCCCCATCCCAGTTACCAAGCAGATCTTTAAAAAAAAATCCATTAATAGTTGCCTAATGCTGGGCATACACGGCTCGATTTTGAGCCATTAAGATGGCTCGATAGATAATGCCCGACATGTCCGACCTCCCACCCGATCGTTTTGCCGCTCGATTCCGGATTGAAGTGAATGGGAAAAGATAAGAAAAACGAGCGGAAGATAAGAGAATTGAGTGCGGAATCGAGCGGTGAAACGACCGAGCGGGAAAATCGAGCCGTGTATGTCCAGCATTAAAGATAAGCAGAGACGATATAATAACATATTTATACATACCTGGGGCTTCCTTTAGCTCCATCAGCCTGGATCACTCCCACACCGCCTTTCTGCACTGCCTCTGTCCTCCGGTACCGGGTCCCGTCATTTCGGCCAGTCGACGCAAGCGCAGTGCGCTCCCTCCGCACTGCACAGGCGCATGTGTAAAGAGCCAGAGGGAGCCCCTGTGCATGCGGAAAACTGGCCGAGTCCGGTGGAAGTGACGGGAGCCGGTACCGGCGATAGAGGCAGAGGAGGACGGCGGAGTGGGAGCGATCCAAGCTTATGGGGCTGGAGGAAGCCCCAGGTATGTGTAACATATTTTTTTCATTTTTAAACATCGTTCGTATCTGGTTCCCTTTAAGGTCTTAGCTTTTTTTTAATATGTATGTCATGAGGGTATATTACTGTTATTTTAGTACATAAGGGTTTACAATTGACGGAACACATAAAAAATCCTAAACAGAAAAAATATTTATTTCTAAATAATATATTGGCTTCATACATTGTACTAGGAGCATAATTTAAATATTGCGATAGCTGGGACTAATGGGCAGATAAAATGGGTGGGTTTTATTTATAGTAGCATTGCTTATTTTAAAACTATAGGGGATGGAATTGGAGAAATAGTGTATTTTTTCTTTTTTGGATTTGCCTATAAAATGCATAGAAAATAAAGTAATTACTGAAAACAATTATCACCCACAGAAAGCTTAATTTGTGGGGGGGGAAACAAGATATAGATCATTTACGTGTGATGAGTGGTGATAAAGTTATTAGCGAATGAATGGGAGAAAAGCTGACAGGGGAAAATTGCTTTCCTCCTTGAGGTGAAAACACCTGCAGGCTGAACCGGTTAAATTGGTGTATTTCTTATATTTAAAAGGAATATTATAAAGGAAATTGAACCAGTATAGAAAGGACCAATGTGGCTTGAACTATAAAGCATATTTTTCATATGAAATCGTTATGGTATGCGTGATAAGAGGTGTGCTGGGGGTGTGTTAGAGGTGGGGCAAGGGCCTGGCTTGAGTGCTCTTCTTTCTTATCTCAAAAAGTTGGGTCGTATGGGAATAGGGTCCAGAGCATAGGTAGTGCATTGGGGCACTGTTCGGTTACAGCAGTGAAAGCTATTAGGAGGAGGTTAGAGTGAGTGGACATGTAGAGAGCAGGAGGGTAGTTTCTAATGGGCGAGCAAGCAGGCAGATAGGAAAGAGCAAGTGCCTCCAAAATAAGGACAGTCATAAACTTTGAGACCCTTTCTCTTGAGATAAGGAGGTATGGCTACTTTTATTTTAAGGGTATAGGTACATAAAGGGTTAGAGTGTCTATTTTCAAAATCACATCCGCCGTTATTCTTTATTAAGGCAGGGAGCATGCTTATTTCAATTGCAGGTGTTTTGCTGCATAGCAGAACATGTGTGTGAAATTGTGTACAAATGAAAGACTATAGGCTGCACACTAAACCGCATAGGTCAGCAATTCGCAGTGCACTTTAAAGTTGTAGAGCATTCCGCTTCTTTTCACATACTGAATGCAAATTGCACACAATGTTTTCCTTTGGAGACCATAAGGTGTAATTTGTTATGTGAAACATGTAATGATCTATTTCCTATTTTCTCTTGTTGTAAAGGAAGGTTAGTAAAAACGCAAATGCGTTAAAAGAGGGACAGTTGGGACCTTTGCCAACCTAAACCTGCACATATCCCAGTTGATCCAGGGGAAGGTGAAAAACCTGGGCCAATTAGCCTCAAAAGGGGAGAATTCCTTCCCAACTCCAGATGGCAGTCAGATAAATCCCTGGATGACGTCATCAAGCCGGGACCCAGCGCTGATGTCAGAAGGAGCAGAGATGCCGGCAAGAGCAGTGGGGAGCGCCGATCGTCGCAGGAACGGCAGGGAGGTGAGTGGATCCTCTTCTTTCCCCCCTACCGCCACAGCTGTCAAATTGATCACTACGATCCGCCGGCGATAAATAAACAAATATCCCAGAAGGGATCAGAGCCCACCAACTGAAAGCTCTGTTGGTGGGCTCTGATCCCTTCTGGGATGTTAGTTTATTTATTTATTTTATTTATTTGTTGTTGTTTTTTTTAGTAAATTTGCTATTTTTTTAAAATTTATTTCACTTTAGACCCTTCCTCCCCCCGCCAGCCTATCCCTGCGAACAGCTCTCATAGACATCAGCCTATCAGAGCTGAACGCTCTTGTGCCTCCAGAGGGGCAGACAAGTGACACGGCTGTCCCCAGCACAGCACTGTACAATGTAAATAGACGCCGTCTAACAGTCTCCTAGCGGTAATCGCCGCTGGGAGACTGATGACGGAGGGGATCTCCGTCATTCAAGTGGGGATGCGCGCCGCGATCCCCTGCAATATCTGCCCACAGGACTTTACACCAATTGTCGGTGAGAGGTCCCAGGGCTGCCGCCGTGTTTACGCCAATTGGTGTGGAGCAGTCAGGAAGGAGTTAATTATTCTATTTAATAGTGTATAATAGTGTATTTGGGTGTATTTATACTTTTTGGCCTCAAGATGGCTCTACACTTAGTTACCAATAAGACAGGAATAAGTGAATGTATGTGTTTACTTTTGTTTTTGTGAATAAAAGCCAACGTCTCGCTGACATCGGCTTTTATTTATCACAGGCACGGTGATAGAGGTTGGGAACAGCTGTTTCTCATACCACGATCACAGAAGAAGGTGATTACGACAGCGAGAGGAACGGAAATGGTGCAAGGATCGCAAATGGCGGCTGTAAGTAAACAGTATACATGCCCCTGATCTGCAAGTGAAGTATACAGGGGCGTAGATATGTGTACTAAGGGTCCGGAGGTGGTTAAAGTCCAGCAAACGCAGCGCAAAAGGCTCTAGACTTTTATTTACAGGTAGTCCTCAGGTTATGGACGCCCTGCTGATACGAACGGCCCAACGATTGCTCCGCCCCGTCGATGATGTCACAGGGAGGGCCGGATTGCGGCGATTTAAATGTTTTTAAGTACATTTACATTGATCTAAAGATGCCATGTGTGTGTGGGGAGGTGAACAGATACATACTGCACACCTCCCATGTCCTGGCTTCACCCTCTGCATAAAAAAACCTCTGTCTCGCTAAACAGATCTTCACCTTCTAACGCAGGCCAGGAGGCGACCTGGCATACTGCGCATGCGCAGGGGGAGGGTGACGCCAGGACATGGGAGGTGTGCGGTATGTATCTGCTCACCTCCCCGGGTAGACACAATGTTTACCTAAGCACTGTCTGTCCGTGCCGCTCCCCGCCTCCTCCGCATCGGCGCTACCCGCCCGCGTCACTTCCCTCCTATCAGCGGGAGGGAAGGGACACGGGCGGGTAGCGCTGATGCGGAGGAGGCGGGGGAGCGGCGCTGACAGACAGCGCTTAGGTAAACATTGTGCTGGCGACACGCTGCGTGTCGCCAGCACTGCGGGGGGTATAGCGGCGCGCAGGGGGGTCCTGGAGGCACACGATGGGGCAACGGAGGCTGGTCTTAGTGTGCACAACCAGCCTCTGTGCCCCAGTAACATAATGAAATCCCACCTCGGGTTCTCTTTAAGTTAAATTTTAAAACAGGGAAGTGAATTATCTTACATAGTTTATAATTATTATTTCTCTTTGTAAACGGTACTTTACTTACGCCTAGTGGGTAATTTATATTTACATTTTTTAGAATGGCGTCATATTTGACCTGTTCAGCACATGGAAGTGTGTTTCAACCTTTTGATGATAATGATGTGATTTGGCCACTAGATGGAGATATTTACTATGGATTTATAGATTATTGCTTTTAACTTATTGTGAACATTTTAACATTTTTATCAATTTAATAACTTAAGTTATATATAGAATTGAATTATTGTAAATATTTAGTGGTCATTGCCTTTTCTGTAACTACAGGCACTTTATTTACATTTAGTGGGCAGTTCACACTTGCATGTCAAGGAATAATATTATTACTGCTCTTTTAACCACTTCATTACCACAGTGTTTTCCTTCAAAATCTGAGCAATTTTCACATCACATTCCTCATATTTATTCACTATAACTTTATCGCTTCTTATCACACTGAAATGATCCATATATTATTTTTTCCGGGACAAACTAGGCTTGTTTTGGGCAGTACTTTTTGCTAAGAATTATTTTATTTTATATCATTTTTCAGGGAAGAAGAAGAAAAAAAGATGAAAAAATTCACAATTTCTCAGCTTTCAGCCATTGTAATTTAAGAATAAAATGTGCTATTGATGAAACAGACACATTTTATTTGCCCCTTTGTCCTGGCTATTACAACATTTAAATTGTGTCCCTAGTACAGTGTAAGGTGATAATATTTTATTTTTAGAAATAAAGGTATATTTTTTCCTTTAGTGTTTTTTTTTTTTTTTTTTTTTTTTTTATACTATAACAATAATTACAAGCCCTTATTTACAAATGCAACAGTAAAATATCCTCATGACATACATATTAAAAAAGTCCCTAAGGTAACTTTTTATGTCTTTTTTTATTTTATTTATTTGTTTTTTATTTTGGTAACTATGGGGTAGGGGTGGAAGGAGTTAAAAAATAATAAAAATGTTCACTTATCATAGAATATTCCATCTGATCAAAACTCATCCCATAACGCTTCCTCAATTACCTTCTCAGATACTTACGCTGTTAAACTTTAAAGGCCCCCATAGAGAAGAGATCTCAACCTGGTATGCAGCTCTGAGTACAAATTCAGTTTCCCCTCTCCAAAGATATGCCTTAAAAGAGTTATCAGGCAAAATTGAACAAAATAAGCGCTACTTACCCGGGGCTTCCTCCAGCCCCAAGCTCCTAGCATGTCCCTCACCGCAGCTCTGCATGCAGACGTTCACCGCAGCTCCCTCCTGGTCCCCGGCAATGACGTCAGGCCGACCTCCAGAACTACTGCACCTGCGCAGTCTGCTTCGGTCCACGTGGCGGTGATTGACAGCGCTGCTCGCGCAGGCGCAGTACAGGCCGACCTGGAGACCGGGAGGGAGCTATGGCGAACGGCTGCGTGCAGAGCTGCGGCGAGGGACATGCTGGGAGCTTGGGGCTGGAGGAAGCCCCGGGTAAGTAGCGCTTATTTTGTTCAATTTCGCCTGATAACTCCTTTAAGCTGGTCTAACGATCTAAAAACCTCAATATCAACTAAACAATTGATTAAGGCCACCACCTCAATTTCAACGCTTTCTAAGTGTAATTCTCACTGGGAGCAATCCCGTAAACTACTGTACAAGTGGTACTTTACTCCTAGAAGACTGGCTTCCTTCTCGGTAGATATGTCCCCTCTATGCTGGCACTGTTCATCTGCTCCAGGCATTCTACATGTTTTGGGAGTGCCCACTAATTTTCTCTTTTTGGAATGAGGTGGAGGTCTTGATTGGAAGGTCTATTGATCACAATTTCAGGATAACACCACAAATGGCACTTTTACTAATAGGGCTGGAAAAAATTCCAAAACAATATCATTTGCAAATATGCCATATTCCAGTGATGGCTAACCTTTCAGAGGCCGAGTGCCCAAACTGCGACCTAACACCGACTTATTTATCTCCGAGTGCCAATGGGGGGTGGGCGCCGAAAAATGGGCGTGGCCATGATATTGTATGGGCGGAGCTAGCGTAATGATGTAACAGCGAGGCATAAGAAAGCAGTGTTTCCGCCATGATGTGGTGAAACGAGGATTCGCATCATGGGTGTGCAGAAACTGTATGATGCTATTTATACCCGCCGTAACCCCAAAGCAGCAAATATAGCCAACTATGACCATTAAGGGCTCATTCACACTATGTGCTGCGCTGTCAGTTTTGACGCAACGCACATAATGTAAGATTCATATGGTAACATGAAAGTCAATAGACTTCCATGTTACCATTCACACTACAGGTGTGCGTTCCCATGCGTTACGTTGTAACGCATCTGGGAACATTTTAACGCACAACGCATACGTTTCCCCGATGGGTACAGCTGCCGACGTCCACGCTTTAGCGCACCACAACGTGCATTCCGTGCGATCCCTGTGCGTTTGCAGCGCATGCATGAAATCGCATTCGTGCATACGTTCTGTAGTGTGAATGGGCCCTTAATAATAAATGCAGCAACAGTTACCCCAGACACCAGAAAATAAACGCAATGTGTGCAATATTTCAGCAGAAAATCTTGCAATGTGGGCCACATTTCACCAGAAAACAAATGCAGTGGGCCACACTTCACCAGAAAATAGACGCGGTGGGCCACATTTCAAGAGAAAATAAACGCAGTGGGCCACATTTCACCAGAAAACAAACGCAGCGGGCAGCATTTCACCAGAAAACAAACGCAGTGGGCCACATTTCACCAGAAAATAAACGCAGCGGGCAGCATTTCACCAGAAAATAAACGCAGTGGGCCACATTTCACCAGAAAACAAACGCAAGGGGCAGGATTTCCCCAGAAAACAAACGCAGCGGGCAGCATTTCACCAGAAAACAAACGCAGCGGGCAGCATTTCACCAGAAAACAGACGCAGCGGGCAACATTTCACCAGAAAACAAACGCAGCGGGCAGCATTTCACCAGAAAACAAACGCAGCGGGCAGCATTTCACCAGAAAGCAGACGCAGTGGGCCACATTTCACCAGAAAATAAACGCAACGGGCAGGATTTCCCCAGAAAACAAACGCAGCGGGCAGCATTTCACCAGAAAACAAACGCAACGGGCAGGATTTCCCCAGAAAACAAACGCAGCGGGCAGCATTTCACCAGAAAACAAACGCAGCGGGCAGCATTTCACCAGAAAACAAACGCAGTGGGCAGCATTTCACCAGAAAACAGACGCAGCGGGCAACATTTCACCAGAAAACAAACGCAGCGGGCAACATTTCACCAGAAAACAAACGCAGCGGGCAGCATTTCACCAGAAAACAGACGCAGTGGGCCACATTTCACCAGAAAATAAACGCAGCAGGCAGCATTTCACCAGAAAACAGACGTAGTGGGCCACATTTCACCAGAATATAAACGCAGTGGGCCACATTTCACCAGAAAATAAACGCAGCGGGCAGCATTTCACCAGAAAACAAACGCAGTGGGCCACAATTCACCAGAAAACAAACGCAGTGGGCCACAATTCACCAGAAAACAAACGCAGTGGGCAGCATTTCACCAGAAAACAGACACAGTGGGCCACATTTCACCAGAAAATAAACGCAGTGGGCCACATTTCACCAGAAAACAAACGCAGCGGGCAGCATTTCACCAGAAGACAAACGCAACGGGCAGCATTTCACTAGAAAACAAACGCAGTGGGCCACAATTCCCCAGAAAACAAACGCAGTGGGCCACAATTCACCAGAAAACAAACGCAGTGGGCAGCATTTCACAGTAAATAAACACAATGTGGGAAACATAGCATTTCACCAGAAAATAAACGCAGTGGGCCACATTTCACCAGAAAACAAACGCAACGGGCAGGATTTCCCCAGAAAACAAACGCAGCGGGCAGCATTTCACCAGAAAACAAACGCAGCGGGCAGCATTTCACCAGAAAACAAACGCAGTGGGCAGCATTTCACCAGAAAACAGACGCAGCGGGCAACATTTCACCAGAAAACAAACGCAGCGGGCAGCATTTCACCAGAAAACAAACGCAGCGGGCAGCATTTCACCAGAAAACAGACGCAGTGGGCCACATTTCACCAGAAAATAAACGCAACGGGCAGCATTTCACCAGAAAACAAACGCAACGGGCAGGATTTCCCCAGAAAACAAACGCAGCGGGCAGCATTTCACCAGAAAACAAACGCAGCGGGCAGCATTTCACCAGACAACAAACGCAGTGGGCAGCGTTTCACCAGAAAACAGACGCAGCGGACAACATTTTACCAGAAAACAAACGCAGCGGGCAGCATTTCACCAGAAAACAAACGCAGCGGGCAGCATTTTACCAGAAAACAGACGCAGTGGGCCACATTTCACCAGAAAATAAACGCAGCAGGCAGCATTTCACCAGAAAACAGACGTAGTGGGCCACATTTCACCAGAATATAAACGCAGTGGGCCACATTTCACCAGAAAACAAACGCAGTGGGCCACAATTCACCAGAAAACAAACGCAGTGGGCAGCATTTCACCAGAAAACAGACACAGTGGGCCACATTTCACCAGAAAATAAACGCAGTGGGCCACATTTCACCAGAAAACAAACGCAGCGGGCAGCATTTCACCAGAAGACAAACGCAGCGGGCAGCATTTCACCAGAAAACAAACGCAGTGGGCCACAATTCCCCAGAAAACAAACGCAGTGGGCCACAATTCACCAGAAAACAAACGCAGTGGGCAGCATTTCACAGTAAATAAACACAATGTGGGAAACATAGCATTTAGCAGAAAATAACACAGTGGGCCGCATTTCACCTGCAAAAAAAGTAATGTACTCACCTGACAGAAGTCTTCTCTCTCTGCTGGGCTCTGGCGCGCATCTCCCCCGGACGCTCCTTCTGCAGCTGAGTCTCCCGCGCTGCCGCTGACAGGCAGAGTGCAGGGCTACGGGAAGATGGCGCCCGAAGCCCTGTACTGGAGACAAATAGTCTCCAGTACAGGGCTTCAGCGGCCATCTTGCCGTAGCCCTGGTCTGCCTCCCGGGAGACTGCGGGGCTGCGGGCTATGAACTGGCACGGCGGCGTCTAGTAGACGCTGCGGCCAGTTAATAAGCAGCGGTGGCGTGCCAGCAGATTAGGCTACACGTGCCGGGCCCGGCACGCGTGCCATAGGTTCGCCACCGCTGCCATATTCTAATTACAGCTGTTTCATTAATCTCTTTTTAATTGGAAGTCAGCGGATCAAATCTCTATATCCCAATTTAAACTTACAATTAGGAGAAATTTAGCTTTGGAACAAAAAATTAGAAGCATATTATCAAAGAAGTCATTTTAGTGGACCCTCCCAAGCTGTTGGATCTAATTAATAGTAAGACATAAATCCAACCACCCCCTAACCTCTAAATTTGAGCAATCAAGTTTGGAGAACATTAGATCACAATATTTGGTTACCTGTATGTTAAACGTTCTCTTCTTCTTTTTCTTTTCTCCTTTTCTCATCCTTCTATCTCTCCTTTGTTTGCCTACTATCTTTTATTAGACTATTGGGTTTCTAGCCCCAAATTTCTACTAACCATTTTGTCCTCTAAAAACACTCTTATTATCCAAATATTTAATTTTATTGAAGGTTCGTTCTAGCCCACTGCGTCAATAAGACTAATGCTATTTCCTTTGTTGGAAGGATACCTTATGAGTATTTATGTGTACAACTAATAGGTTATGGCTATACTTGAATGTTGGATGTTTCACAACGAAGACTAATTATGTTTAAATTTATATTTTTGTTCATCTTTCGTATTACATTTCATGTATCGCAAGTTACAAATATTCAATAAAATGTTTCATGAAAAAAAAAAGAAAATGTTAGGAGCAGAGACATAAGTCTAATATTGTTTCCAGTACAGGAAGAGTTAAGAAACTCCAGTTGTTATCTATGCAAAAGAGCCATTGAGCTCCACAGAGCTATGTCTTCTGCAGCTTATTATCTCAACTGTCAGTCACTGTATTTTATTTTTTCCTGCAGAGGACAGGTCAATAGTTCACTGGCCTGCTCTGTAAAATCATTTAGAATGCCGAGTAGTGTGTAAACTGCAAATATTAGAGAACGATGCAATGTTATAAAGATGAAAAAAAAAATAATAATAAAAATCGATTTAATTTTTCTATGTGAAAGTGTATTTGAGTGTATTTTTACTTTTTGGCCACAAGATGATGCTACATTAACTTCCGTGTTCTATAAATGGAAGACGGAACCAAGTGTTTACAGCTTGTTTACATTGTTGTTGTTTTTTTTTTTAAATCAGAGCCTGTGCTGCTGCTGGAGGCTCTGATTCATCACAGGCACGATGGTCAGGTTTAGGAACGTCTGTTTCCCGTTCCCCGATCATGGAAGGACAGGATTGCAGTGAATGGGAGACATGCGACGATTGTGAGTGGCAGCAGTAAGTAAACTGTACGCATATGTACGCCCCTGAGCCTGAAGTGAAGTATGCAAGGCGTAGATATGCGTAGCAAGGGTGCTCAAGTGGTTAATATAAAACTAAAATATTAATGGGATAATTGACTATTTGGTAAGAAATTAAGTTTTCATTTTTTCACTTATCAGGTGTAACGATTGTGGAACTTTCTCCGTGATCAGCACACAACGCGTGCACTGATACGGCGGAAATTCTCCACAAGCATATAATTGCAGGAACCCAGCAAAAGGTGCTACGCACCCGTAGAGGGAAATTCCTGTCGGCAGATGGCGCTGGGGAGTGCAGAGGAACCAATCCTCTGTACCTCCACAAATGCCAGACAGGAATTGTACGAAGCGCAGAACGCAATCGCAAGGGAAGCGATTGCGAATGAGAACGAGCAAAGGGACAGGTTGTATGTGTGTGCGCCAATCTAGTCGCCACCCCGCGACAGCGCACACACAACAGCAGATACGAAACAGAAACGGAACCGCAAGAAAGGCGATTGCCAAAAGTGACACAAGGCAGATCAGAACAGAATACGAGGATAGCAAAGGCACAGCAAATCATACAATGAGCAGATACGGAAAATAACAAACGCTAACTGAACGCGAACACCGCACTCATTCGCAACAGTGCACGCGTTCATGCGCGGTTTCCACGTGATAAGCACAATAGAGACAAGCATGCCTAACTAACCATCGACAGACAAACATGTAACAGAGGACGCGAGCGCTTGCTTAACGGTTACCTCACCGAGCCTCCAGCAAGCGTTCGTAGCAGACAAGACAGACACACGAAAACAGGGACAAGCGAGAGATAGGATCCACAGCACTAGCGAAAGTGGCCAGCGCGATCCAGGAAGACAGAACAGAAGGATCTACAGCACTAGCGCTAGGCGAGTGTGATCCAGGCAGACAGAGTAGCAGAACAGAAGGATCCACAGCACTAGTGAAAGTGGCTGGCGTGATCCAGGTACAGAGTAGCAGAACAGAAGGATCCACAGCACTAGCAGAAAGTGGCTAGCGCGATCCAAGGAGACAGAACAGAAGGATCCACACAATGCGAACTGCGGCTACTAATAGTAGTACCCACAGTGCACATAGTGTGCAGCGCCTGCTATTTATCGGGCACCCATATTTGTTGCACTCCATTTAATTGTTTCGCTCCCATGTGACAATGTGCAGTGAAGTGACAGCAGAGAAAAAGCTAGTCAGAGAAATAGCTCTTTAGGCCTCCTGCACCCCGCAAATCCGATTTCCGATTCTGATTTGCGATGCTATCAACACAAGAAGAAAAAAGCAGAAAAAAACGGAATCGCATGTTGTGTGCAATAGGCCGTAGAATTAGAGCAATCCCGCTTTAGACTTGAAGCAATCTGATGTAGTTCTCCAGTCTTACGTCAAATATGGATACTAACATTAGGAAAGTAGTAGGAAGGGGAACAGGCAACATGAATAACAAGTAATTGCATTATCTTTTTGGATCCTGAATGCTGGGTACACACTATGAGATCTTCTGGACGATTTACTGTCAGACTGATTATTTCCAACATGTCTGATCTGCTTTCTGATCGATTTCCTAGCATTTTCTGATCGATTTCCTATTGGAGTGAACGGAAATTGATCGGAAAATGCTCGGAAATCGTTCGGAAAGCAGATCGGACATGTTGGAAATAATCGATTTGAGTCTTGAGGATGTGAAACAGCCATTCCACCTACACTACCTGTTCTACTAATGTCTGTATTAATGGACATTTCATGAGATAGAATGTTATTCATACACTTTGCTTATGCACTGATCCTGCTTTGGGAATATTTTCTTGGATACAGCTCCTCTACTTGTTTGCAATATGTAGTTAGGTCACTACCTCCTAGAGGGTACTTGTTTCTCCATAAGAACCATTTATAAGGTATATGTGTGGGTATAGAGATATAATACACCTAACCAATGCCCCATACAAGGGTGCTATGGTAGTACTGATACACTTTCAGGGGCACCCTGACCACATCAGAAAATAACTACTCATATATTAGCTCCATCACAGCTTATGAGTCCCATCGGTTTTTGCTGTTACAGTTTGAATACCCCTGTCTTTCCTGAGTGATAGCACAATGGTGAAATCTGACTTTGCGGTGTATGCCAGGTATGTCAAGATGGCAGTCATAGAAATATTTGTGGAAGATATCTGCAGTTTGTGTCCTCTGGACCAGCCATCTTGATACCACCAGGATATTTTATTTTTGGCTGCACAGACACCCCTAACCAATTTTGTTTTTGTTTTATTTTGTTTTTTACTATTACTGGCCACTGAACATTTATAAAGTCAATAGAAAAAATGTAATATTTTTGGTGAAAGAACAGATTTTTAGGTAATTACATTTTTCAAATGTTAACAAAACTAGTAAACTTAAAATGTATATGCAGAGTTATACAGTGATTTTTGCAGATTAAAGATAGGCCAAAAACTTTACTTTTTCTGAATTACTATGAGAAAAACTACTGTAAATTTGCCATGGGTTAATCAGAAACTGTCAAAAAATGGCCTGACAGCTGATTAATTCATCAAACTGACAGATGTCAGTACAATGTTAGGATCACAGAAGATCACAGGCACCAATGAGGTTTTAAATACCATATAAATAACTATGAGATTTAGTAAAATAAACAGAGTATGATTTTCAACAAACACTTCATAAATCTTAGCTCATAGTTAAGCAGGGATGTCCTTCAATTAACATAATTAAAGAGGAACTCCAGCCTAAACATACTGTCATTAAGTTACATTAGTTATGTTAATTAAAATAGATAGGTAATATAATCTCTTACCCACACTGTTTTAAAAGAACAGGCAAATGTTTGATTTCATGATGGCAGCCATCTTTTTGGTTGAAAGGAGGTGACAGGGAGCATGAGACACAGTTCCAACTGTCCTGTGTCCTGAGCACCTCTCCCAACGTGAATAACAACATAGGAAATCCCATCATGCTCTGCACAGCATCAGGGAAAAAAAGCCTGGGCTTTTTTTCTTTGATGGGTGGAGCTTCGCTAAAAATGCAGCTAAAAATGATGCTTTGGTAAGAAAAACAAAGTTCTGATGCTGTGAAACTGTTAAAGAAACACCAAGCCTTTTCAGTTCTGCTGAGTAGATTTTTAGTCCGGAGGTTCACTTTAAACAAGCATGTCCCCCAAACAATAGTTAGGCAGCATGTACACCAAACAGCAATTAGAGAAATGTGCCCCCAAAAACACAGGCACCATACCCCTTAACATAATTAGGCAGCATCTTCCGCCCCCCAACAACTTAATTAAACAACATACCCTAAACATAATAATTGTGTCTCTCCAAACACAATTAGATAGTGTGTACCCAAATAGGCCTGTGAATGGTTGATGTTCAGTGGTGGCTGCAAAAAAAAAATACAAATACCTTGAAGATAACTCGTCATGGACTAATGTAGCCTTCAACCTTCTTGTCTCCTACAGCAAGCAGTAGTATTTCTCCTATGCACTGAACCAGGAATTTATGACAAGTTCAGATGAGGCAGCACATCATATATAACTCTGCGGCTGCATCATTATAGAAAGCAGGGCTGGCGCTACCATAGAGGCAAAGGAGGCCGTGCCCCAGAGCCTGTAGGAGCCCCCAGTGGCTACAAGAGGAAAAAAACATTTTTTCAAAAAGACCTTATAGTTTTTGAGAAAATCGGTTTTTAAGTTTCAAAGGAAAAAAAATACACATTTGACAAACCCGCCAACTTTAACGGTTAATAGCAAATCCGCCTTAAAGGCTAGAAACCCTAAATTTGCAGGATATATTAAGGAGATCATTGGGAATAAGAGGAATAAACTATTTTACAAAAATACCTTATAGTTTTTGAGAAAATCGATTTTAAAGTTTCGAAGGAAAAAAGTATACTTTTAAATACGGTAAATGTCACTTTCAGTAGCAAACCTAACGGTAGTGTAATTTTACATGTAGCAAAAGAAAAAGCAATAAATTTCCTGACGGGGTTTCAAGGGGGTCCATACGCAGCCGCAGTACTTTGGCCAGGGATCGCTATACAGCCACAATATGGCTGTATGAAGATCCCTGGCATTTTTTCCTAATTTCCCAATTTTTTTTTAATGTTTAGAGTGTGGGAATTTTTTTTTTTAATTATGTGGGGTCCCCCCTCCTGAAACTTTTTAACCCCTTGTCCCCCATGCAGGCTGGGATAGCCAGAATGTGAAGCACCAACCGGTTGGGGCTTCACTCCCTGACTATACCAGCTGCAAAAAAGGTCCCTTAATGCCAATTTTTGTTCCGGGGTATCTGTTGGGGGCCCCCAGGTTTATTTTGCCCTGGGGCCCCATTGTTGCTTAAACCGGCCCTGATAGGAAGCAAGGGTATTTAGCCATTCAGAAGCCTTGATAGATATTAAGGGCACGGTGCACAATAAATTGACCAAATAACCTTACTGGTATCACTCTTTAGCATTTTGAATCTGATTAATCTTGTGAAAAGTTGAGCATTAACTCAGGGTAGTTTCCACAAAGTATAGAACATGAGAATCTGCCTCGTCAAATTTCACATCTCTGTTACGAATATCATTATGTTACTTATGAGCCTTTACAAAATTAGTATAAAGGAACTAGAATACTATTTTAGAATACTATTTATTATTATTATTTTAGAAGGATACAGTAATTTCTTGTGAGATCTCCACACACATAGATTTTCCATGTAATTTTGTATCTCACAAATCAAGAAAGCCAGCTAGAATTTAGTATAGTCACCAGTATATGCAGTATATGCCACTATATTTCTTAATTACTATATTTCTTAGTAAGAAGGATTTCTTATATGTGCAATATTTAAAGGGGAACTGAAGAGAGAGGTATATGGAGGCTGTCATGTTTATTTCCTTTTAGACAATACCAGTTGCCTGGCAGCCCTGCTGATCCTCTGCCTCTAATACTATTAGCCATAGCCCCTGAACAAGCATGCATCAGATCAGGTGTTTCAGTGGTTCAGACTTATAAGTCTGATCTGACAAGACTAGCTGCATGCTTGTTTCTGGTTTTAATCAGATACTACTGCAGAGAAATAGACCAGCAGGGCTGCCAGGCAACTGGAATTGATTAAAAGGAAATAAACAGGACAGCCTCCATATACCTCTCTGTTCAGTTCCCCTTTAAAGAGAACCCGAGGTGTGTTTAAAGAATGTTATCTGCATACAGAGGCTGGATCTGCCTATACAGCCCAGCCTCTGTTGCTATCCCAAACCCCACTTAGGTCCCCCTGCACTCTGCAATCCCTCATAAATCACAGCCATGCTGTGAGGCTGTGTTTACATCTGTAGTGTCAGTCTCAGCTGCTCCCCGCCTCCTGCATAGTTCCGGTCCCTGCCCCTGTCCCTTCCCTCCAATCAGCAGGGAGGGAAGGGATGCAGCCGGGGACTGGAGTTCTGCAGGAGGCGGGGAGAGCAGCAGACTGACACTATAGAGATAAACACAGCCAGCTCTGACAAGCTGTTTGTCAGTAGCGTGACTGTGATTTATGAGGGATTGCAGAGTGCAGGGGGACCTTAGGGGGGTTTGGGATAGCAACAGAGGCTGGGCTGTATAGGCAGATCCAGCCTCTGTATGCAGATAATATTCTTCAAACCCACCTCGGGTTCTCTTTAAACTAAATCACCTCACTAATGCCTATGAAAGTCTTGTTTTACGATTGTCCATAGAATTATTTCAATATATCCACTAGGTGGCACCATATCCTTATAATTCTTACATAAAAAGCGGTTACAGAGCCAAAAAAGTTTATCATTTAAAAATAAAATTGCCAAAAACTATAGATTTGTACAGAATTTTTTTTTTAATAATGTTAATATTTCCATTTTAACCTGAAAGCAACTAAGAATTTAATACACTGAAAGTAACACTTTAAGTTGCTCTTCTTTTCACCTTTAGCAGTACTCTGGAATACATTTGTTATTAGCCTGCCTAGAATTTACCCATTGTTTCAGGAGTAATTAGCTGTTCAAGGCAAGAAGCTCTGTTACTTATTCTAAACACCCAGGCCAATTCATTGGCTGACAACAAACTTGAATGCCCCTTCCACACTTATGTATTGCTGACTGTGTTTTCAGTAAAGCACAGTGTTTCCATGCATGTGTTGTGATAAATTTCACACAAATGCAAAGAAATTTCCAAGTCCCGTGTGTTGCAATGGCCACCTGCATTTGACGCAGCTTGGAAGTAGTCTTGTCTTAGCAAGCTAGTTGTAGTTGGAAATGTATCATACCATATAAGCCAGTAGCTGTTTTGGGGTTTACAGTTTGCATACATTAGTGCTTTGCAGTAATTCAATGTTTTTGTTTCTTCTTTAGCTTTCTATGCAAACATGCATAAAAGGCTCTCGGAAATGGTTGCTATCCACACTGAAAATTATGCTTTTCTGAATAGCAGAAAAAAAGTGTAACAGCCCTATCAAAACATTTGTTCCTTAAAGGAGTACTGTAGGGGGTAGGGGAAAAAAGGGTTGAACTTACCTGGGGCTTCTAATGGTCCCCCGCAGACGTCCTGTGCCTGCCCAGCCAGTTACCGATGCTCTGTTGCCCCCTTTTGGTTCACTTCTGGAATGTGTGACTTTAAAGTCGGAAAACCACTGCACCTGCGCGGCCCCGACATCGCTCCCGCTGATGTCACCAGGAGTGTATTGCGCAGGCCCAGTACGGTCTGCAGTATGCTCCTGGTGATGACAGTGAGAGCGAGGACACGGCCGCGCAGGTGCAGTGGTTTTCCGACTTCAAAGTCAGAAATTCCAGAAGTGAACCAGAGGCGGGGACCGGAGCATTGGTAAGCGGCTGCGCGGGAACAGGATATCTACAAGGGAACCATAAGGAGCCCCAGGTAAGTTCAACTCTTTTTCCCCCTACTCCCCTACAGTAGTCCTTTAAATAGACATTGACTATTACTGTATACATATATATATCCCTTAATCCTCCACTTGAAGAACTACCAAAAAGGTAATCACTGGGAAAAAATCATCCTTTCTATCACAAGAGATTGCAAATGCAGTTAACAAACCAGCCCAACTGTTCCGCACATTGGAAAAACTCTGCAACCCGGCATGTGAAAAACTTAATATCCAGTCTTCAAAGGACCTCTGTGACCAATTTGCCCATTTCTTCTCAGACAAAGTCTCTGCTATAAGGTCCGCCATCCAACTTACAACATCTGAGCCTAATATAGCGCTGAAGACCATTAGCAGAGACAACGTAACACCTTGGTCAAACTTCAAAGAAATTGATGAAGAAGTTACATCAAGCATCCTCCTTCACCTCCGCCAAACTACCTGTGACCAACACAGTTCACGTTGAACTGCCCCGACCTGTTTGTACCGGTATTCCTCAAAATTGTGAACTGTTCCTTACAATCAGGGATATTTCCTGCTTTACTGAAGGAAGCAATCATCAGGCCTCTCCTCAAAAAACCCTCCCTGGACCCAGATGCAATGACCAGCTACAGACCTGTCTCCAACGTTCCCTTTCTGGGTAAGCTAATTGAAAAGCTGTATACCTCCAGCTAGAAGCCAAAATCCTACAAAACAACAGTTATGACCCATTCCAGTCTGGTTTCAGTAAACATCACAGCATTGAAACTGCCCTCATCCAAATATGCAACCACCTGCTCATGGCAAGAGACAGAGGAGAGTGCTCGATCCTCATACTGCTAAACCTTTCTGCAGCCTTTGATACCGTTGACCATGACATCTTGATAAACAGGCTACAGGAATAATGTGGCATTGATGGCATAGTTCTTCAGTTCCAATAGTTCCAATCCTTCTTGAGTGGCAGAACCCAAAAAGTGTCTATGGGGCCCTTCCTGTCCTCCTCTGTACCACTTAAGTATGGGGTGCCCCAGGGCTCAATCCTTTCTCCCCTGTTTTTCACAATTTACATGTTACCGCTTGGAAAATTAATCCAAAAACATAGCCTGACATACCACTGCTATGCGGACGACACCCAACTATATCTTTCCTTTAAGCCTGGTGTGACAGACCCAACTCCAACTATAAATACCTGCTTATGTGAACTACAGCAATGGATGAGTGACAACTGGCTGAAACTAAATGCAGACAAAACTGAAGTCCTTCTAATCGGAGGGCAGCGCATGACAACAAAACAACTTAACTTGCAGTCTTCACCACTGGGAATAGGAGGCATGGATCTACACAGCCCTGCTCATGTGCGTAGCCTGGGAGTTATAATTGATGGGGATTTAAACCTTAGAACTCACATCTCTGCTGTGGTGAAATCATCCTATTTTTACCTTAAGAACATAGCAAAAATCAAGCACCTCATCCCCCTGAAGATCTACCAACCTTAGGTTATGCCTTCATTACATCCCGACTGGACTACTGCAATCTATACAGGCCTTCCAAAAAATGACTTGTACCGCCTACAGTTGATACAGAATACTGCTGCCAGACTGCTAACCAACCAACCAACCAACCCCGTCACTGCCACATAACGCCAGTCCTGCACTCCCTTCACTGGCTACCTATAGAATGGAGGGTCCTATTCAAGATCGGCCTACTGACATTTAAATCACTGAATAATCTGGGCCCTGGATACATGAAAGAAATGTTGCAGCTTCGTAGCAATCTCCACAATCTCAGATCCACAGGTTCTAATAATCTAGTCATACCCAGAGTCCACTTGGAAACTTTTGGTCCCAGAGCCTTCTGTCATGCTGCTCCTACGTTTTGGAACTCCTTACCTCAACTGATCAGGAGGACAGCTCCATCCCTGGACGTGTTTAAATCCAGACTGAAAACCCACCAGTTCAGTTTGGCATTTGCAGAAATATAACTTTTGTTGCGTGAATACTTCATCCTACTACAAATTACTAACTCTGAGATGCCTAAGCGCTTTGAGTCCAATGGGAGAAAAGCGCTATAGTTATGTTATTGTATTGTATTGTATAACATTTTCTTAACAACCGATATTACCTATTTAAAGTGAACCAGAGATGGTTCACTAGCGCTTATTTATACTTACCAGCCTCATGAGCAGCACTGAGTCCTTCGCCATCCTTCTCGGCCCCTCCGTTAACCACTTGAGGACTCAGCCTTTACCCCCCCTTAAAGGACAACTGTAGGGAGGCTGCCATGTTTTTTTTTCCTTTTGTGCAATACCAGTTGCCTGGCTGTCCTGCTGATCCTCTGTCTCTAATACTTTTAGCCATAGACCCTGAACAGGCATGCAGCATATCAGGTGTTTCTGACATTAATGTCGGAACTGACAAGATTATCTGCATGCTTGTTTCTGGTGTTAATCAGACACTATTGCATCCAAAGACATTAGCAGGGCTGCCAGGAAACTGGTATTGATTAAGGAGGAATAAATATGGCAGTCTTCTTAAACCTCTCCCTACAGTTGTCCTTTAAGGACCAGCGCTGTTTTTTCCATTCAGACCACTGCAGCTTTAACGGTTTATTGCTCGCTCATACAACCTACCACCTAAATGAATTTTGCGTCCTTTTCTTCTCACTAAAACAGATTTCTTTTGATGCTATTTTATTGCTGCTGCGAGTTTTAGTTTTTATTATATTCATCAAAAAAGACATGAATTTTGTCAAAAAAATGACTTTTTTAACTTTCTGTGCTGACATTTTTCAAATAAAATAAAATGTCCTATACATTTGAGCGCGAAAGTTATTCTGCTACATGTCTTTGATAGAAAAAAACTATTCAGTGTATATTTATTGGATTGGGTAAAAGTTATAGCGTTTACAAACTATGGTGCCAAAAGTGAATTATCCCATTTTGAAGCATCTCTGACTTTTCTGACTACCTGTCATGTTTCATGAGGTGTGGGAAGATGTGGGGAGGATCTGTGGGGGTGGGTGATCAGAAGCCCCTAAGGGGTAGTTGGGGGTCTGATCTGATGAATAGGAGTGACAGGTGGTGACAGGGGGTGATAGATGGGTTATTGACGGGTGATAAGTGGGTGTTTACAGGGAAAAGCAGATGTAAACAATGGACTGCTGATGTGATCAGGGGGGGGGGGTGTCTCAGGGGGATCTGAAAGGGTGGGTGATCAGAAGCAGTTGGGGGTCTGATCTGATGGGGGGCAGTGGCAGGTGGTGACAAGGGATGATTGACAGGTGACTGATAGGTGATTGACAGCTGATCAGTGGGCTATTAGAGGGAGATAGAGAGATGCAGTATGCAGGGGGGGGGGAGATCTGAAGGGGTGGGGGTGATCAGATAACCCTAAGGGGTAGTTGGGGGTCTGATCTGATTGATAGGAGTGACAGGTGGTGACAAGGATTGATTGATGGGTGATATGGGGGTGGTTGGCTGCAAACTATGGTCTGCAGGGGTGTACAGGGGGGGGTCTGATGGGTGCTGCGGGTGATCGGGGGGGTCTGTGGGGCTCCTAAGGTGTGTGGTGTGTGACTCACTGTGCCTGCTCTCCTCGCCGGTGGTCGATCGCTAAGTGTGACCACCAGCGGGGAGGCAGGCAGTATAATACACTTTGTTAGGTAAACAAACTGTATTATACGTTTTTAATTGGCTGTTTTGAAGAGTTACAACCCGCCGGCGCTGCGGATTGGCCGGTGGGTTGTAGTCACAAGGGGGCGGCACCACGTGACACAGCAGCCGCGCGATCGCTGATTAATCAGCGGAAACCAGGCGACGCACATCTGCGTCGCTGGTCCTCCAGCTTCCACTTTGCCGCCGCACGGTATGAGTGTGTGGTCGGCAAGTGGTTAAGCCACTATGACCCTCTGTAATCTGAGCAGTCATGGCCTTCTGCCCATGCGAGGTTTTGCCACGAGTGCACCCCTCATTGTGCTCCCATCCCTTGAAGCTCTCTGCTCCTGTGCAGTACTACTGTACAGACGTAGAGCGCTTCAGGGGACGGGAGCATGGCGAAGGCGCGTGCAGGGCCATGCCGCGCATGTGCAGAAGACCTCGACTGTCAGAGACTGAACAGATTACCAGCAGTCATATCGCCAGAAGGGAGGGAGGAAGAGGACGGGGAGGGACTCAGCGCTGCTCATGGGCCTTGGGGAAGCCCTAGGAAAATATCAATTAAGCCTAGTGTACCATCTCTGCTACACTTTAAGAAGACAATTACACTTCTTAAAGCACCACTATCACAAAAATTGTTAAATTTAAAACAAATACATTGATATAAAATGTATATTTCACCCAGAGTAAAAAAAATGGCTTGTTGCCCTTGTTGCTGGAATGTACAGTAGGTAGTAAAAAGCTTACAAATCTGCAGATGGTGGACCATCTCTTAATAGAAGATTCCCTGTATTACCTTTATTTTTTACAAAATCACTCCCTGGAAAGAATCATTTGCACACTTTTTTGGCAGTTGGATTGAGCCACTGCAGTTCAGTAAGTGCTCTTGTAAATAAAGTAATAACTGAGAATCCCCTATGAGGAGATGGACTAGTCCAAAATGTGACATATCTGTCACTGTCGGTACTTACTGTTAGTGACAGCGACATAGGAAATAATGTAATGTATAGTGCACTTTACTCTAGGCAAAATCTACATTTATATGTGTGTATTTTAAATTTTACAATTTTTTGCGATAGTTGTCCTTTAATTAAGGTTCACAGTGATGCACTGTGGTTTACTGGAATGCACCTCCTATGCGATGTTCACAGTGTGGCGGATGGGTTGAGGTAAAACCTTGTGCAGCGTGGGAACGCTCTGCATGCAGTTACGCACATGTTTCATTGGCTGTAGGCTTCACTGTATGCTACATAAGGAGCAGATAATGTGCGGCACCACTTTCCTGATCTGTTGAGTTCCTGCTGTCACAGGGAAAGCAACACCCACTGTGAACATAGCCTCTTTCCCAAAAACACATTGAGTGTATTTGGAAGAGTTGTAACAGGCATATTGAGTGCACAGGCCCTAAGGGTGCTCAGGATTAATAATGCAGGTGCATACTGACACACTTGTGATATCTTTTTGCTCTTAGTACGAGTATACGATAAACCTACACACAGCTTGGGAAATACTCATACTTTGGTTTTCACAAAGAAAACATTTCAAGCTGTCTTTTTGATATTGCCTTTAGAGTCCTTTGAGTTTAAATGGAGGCCCCCTGAAAAGAAAAATGTCAGGCTCACTGAATGATAGACAGGAGTACAGACGTCCTTGCCAAACACAGCACACAAGCCCTTGCTATTCATGGTGTTCTGCAAATGGTTGTTAAATAGCTGCAAAATACTGCACTACAGAAATATTCTAGTAAGAGAGAAAAAAAATAATTTCTAGAAAGTACACACCCATTTCAACTTTTTCAGGAAAGAGAAGACAAAGAGGAAAGAGGGGGAGTATTTGATTTAAACCAGCTGCTAGTAATTCAGTGAGTTACAGAGCAGGAACACTGAAAAGGGGCTTGTTCCACTGCTTCATAAGGTGAATTACCAGGAGTGCTGACCAGCTATAAATGATTTGTTTAATGACAGAACGTGGGCAGGCTCAAATACATTTATACAGCTGGGAACAGGAGAGCAGCTTCATTTTTTTAACTGTTCCTTTTTATTTTTGCAGTTTAATGTATGGGGAACATAATGACTACCAGGTTGTTCTATTTTATTTTATTTTTTTTAAACTGCTGAGCTAAGAAGCAGAGCATGAATATACAGTATAAGTGATATTTCTAACAGGCATTCGGGAAGGCTTCCAACTCATTTAACCTAGTACAAAATGATCTATTGCCATTTTCCAAAATATTTTGTAATTAATCAAACTTCAAAGATTTAGGAATGTGTTTTGTTGTAGAAGATGGGAGCAGCCAAACCTGAATCTGGATATCATACAATTCTGAATGTTCCTTCCAAAAAAACCTCATGCATTACAGTGCTTGGTACTTCTGTAGAATGCAGCATATGGACTTTCTTTTTCCCCAGTACAGCATGTGAAAGAGAATAAAGTGTGCCTAGTTCTGCCAGAAACAGAAAATTATTGTTACTGGCAATTTTTCACAGCATATAATGCCGTTTCCAGAAGTGTGTGACCAAGGCAGAAGAACTGACAATACATTATCTGATCATGCAGTGGTTCTAGCTTGATGCTTACTGTCCTCACTCACTTCATAGGATTATTTCATCAATGAGAGGTCGGTGGTCATTGACAAAAGTGAAAGTTAAGCATACACACATTACTTCCTCTGTGTACTGTTCACAATACACTGGAGGAATAAAGTGGTGGTGGTGGTGGGGGGGGGGACATCTAGTGATCAAATAGTAAAATTGCACCTACATACTTTACACTAAGTAAGAATGCATAAAACAACCCATTAATTAACCCCTTGCCTCCCCTCCCATAGATACCAAAATATGACACTAAAAAAGGGGCATTTAAAAAAAATACATAAATAGATAAAATGCTCCTGTTTATTCTACCAAAATGATCAAATTGAATGAAAGTTGAAAATAATATTTTTTTAATCAAGAAAAATAAACGATTATCCCGCTTTTTTAAAAAAAGTCTGATTGGACATTCTGGAAAAATCTGTATATTCGATCTAACTGAATAATCAAGCAAAATTACCTAACAGAAAAAATGAAAAAATTGTACCATGTATGGGCAGCAGTAGGGACTCAACTTTTTTAAAATGTATGTCATGTAGGTATATTACTGTTATATTTTTTTTTTTTACAAATAAGGGCTTGTAATTAGTGATGAACGCAAAACAGAAAAATACACATTTATTTCCAAATAAAATATTGTCCCTATACATTGTACTAGGGACATGTTTTCAAACATTTCCCCATCCTGAAGTAAGTACCCCCCATGGGCACTTTTTTTCCTTACAGGTACACTTTAAAGCAACTTTTTCACTACAGTGATTTGCTCAAAGGACGGGCACATGTAATACAACACTCACTCAGAGCACCATGCAATTGTGAAGATTGGCATAGAATAGATAAAACGGCCAATAGTTCATAGACTGTGGCTTTGGAACACTAAAAGATTGTTTCATTCAGCTGAGACATTAAAACTTTGGACCCACTTGTTTAACTTGTAAACATAAAATAAAACAGTTCGACTCTAAAAAGTCATATTGAGGTGTAGGTGGTTAGATACAACTTTTTATCTCAGTTCATTTTTCAGGTCAGGTTTGCTTTCTTAAAGCATACAGCCTTGATTCATTATAATAACATGTGAGACAGATGTTCTTGGTACCAGCTCTGAGCCATATAGCACCAGCTTTGGGCACGACCATAGACCATAATGATAATTACAGATATAGCAGCGCAGGGGGGAAATAACTGTAACTCAAATGCCAGCAATTGCTGGACCCAAAATGATGTCCATAGAGGACAAACTAAGTTATCAGTAGGGGAATATATCTGTTAAATCTCTCAGCTTTTCCCCACACCCTGATGAACACCACTGAAACCATACGTACGCGTAACATGAACATTTGCTTACATTGAAAGCTGATGCTTTATTGCACAGCACAGTTTTTTTAACCACTTAAGCCTATCTGGACAAACATTCTCATCCAGATAGGCTGAGCTTGCTCCAGCCGGCCACGCGTGCGGGCCGTTAGCCCAGCGATCAATGAATGGGATTATAGCTCCCATTTATTGATCAAATTCACTTGCAGAAAAACAAACAGCCTCTTTTCAGAGGCTGCGGTTTTTCTGAGCTAAAACAAGTTTCCTGTCCTCATTCATGTTCCTGGAAGCGTGATCTGACACTTCCAGGACTTTTTGACTGTGGCCATCTTGTGGCCCAATAGTAAAACTACACCCACATCCATTTTTTACTAAATAAATACATTATTTTAAATTTTAAATTAGCTGTTTACCTCCCACACCAAAAATTACCCAAATAAAATTTTGAATAAAAAAAAATTACAATAATAAAAAAAAACATAAATAGTTATCTAAGGGTCTGAACTTTTTAAATATGCATGTCAAATGAGTATATCAATATAATTTTTTTTACATTTTGGGCTTGTAAATAGTGATGGAGGCCAATTGAAAAAATGCTCCTTTATTTCCAAATAAAACATTGGCGCCATACATTGTGATAGGGACATAATTTAAATGGTGTAATAAGCCGGACAAATGGGCAAATAAAATACATGGGTTTTAGCATGTATTAATTTCAAACTATAATGGCCAAAAACTGAGAAATAATGATTTTTTTCCATTCCTTTCTTCATATTCCTGTAAAAATGGATTTAGAATTAAATAATTCTTAGCAAAATGTATCACCCAAAGGAAGCCTAATTGGTGGCGGAAAAACAAGAGATAGATCAATTCATTGTGATGATTAGTGATAATTAGTGATGATTAGTGATAAAGTTATTGGCAAATGAATGGGAGGTGAAAGTTACTCAAATGCAAAAAATGAACAACCCTGTGGGCTGAAGTGGTTAAGCAAGATAGAAGACTACAAACAACATGGCGAGAATATTTCAATCAACAAGGCCGCAACCCTTTTTGCAGTCAAGGGCAGGTAGCTGATGAAAATAGGATCCATGATATATGTGCCCAATCTGGGAAATTGAGGTTTTCATACATGAACTGTTTCCATATGTGCTGACTGGTGGGAGTAGCAGGGGCCAGCTCTAATGAGGGTACCATGTTACAGTGAACTACTTAGGTTCAGTGAACTATTAAGTTTTCAATCACAATAGCAGTAACAAAATCACATCTCCCTGAGGAACATCTATACCTATCATAGTATACTATTATGTTCCGGGATGTAAACCCTGATTAGCCTCAGAACAAATACATTTCAACGCTAATACAGCTTAACTACACTTTAACTATATTAACATCATTTTTTGTTTTTTTATTTAGTTCAGAATGTAATGTTATAAACCAAGAATGTTTATAGGTACTCTTACTCTTCTTGCATTGTAATGTCTATGCTGATTGTTTAACACGTGCTACTGGCTGCCTTGGTCAGCATTAGTCAGTCAGCGATGTACGGTAAACAAGCATTGTATGCATTGTTTGTATAATACAGGTTATGCTATGTACATTACACATATTATGTAGTTTATGTAATTGACTGTAAGCTTTATGTGTATGCATAAAGTTTAGCAGCAGTTCAAACGAAGGATTGAACTTTATCCCAATCAGTATCTGATACCCCTTTCCCATGAGAAATATTTACCTTTTCTCGAATTAGATCATCAGGGAGGTATGTATGGCTGATATTGTGGTGAAACCCCTCCCACAGTGTGATGTCAGGAACTAGGTCCTAACAGTTTCTACTTGTTTTCACCAGAGCACCCTGCAAGAGATGATGGGACAACACCCCTTGTGGATGGAAGACTATTTTGCTGGATAGTTGAAGACATGGTCAAGCCTGGTCAGGGCAGGCTGCAGGTGGGCGAAGTCAAGAAATGGGCCAAAGGCCAAGACAGTCACCTAAGGTGATATTGCCTTTTTCTGAATTTGTGTTCATTACACATCTAATGCAAGTCAAAGGCATTGCACTTGAGCATTTTAATGCAAATTTTTGCATCCACATTTTCTGCACAAAAAACAGCCTACATGTATGCTTTTATTTTCAGAATGAACATGCGAAATGCATACAGTGCAAGTCAATGGAAATACAAATGTTCACATTCCAAATGAGAAAATTTGCACATGGATGTAAATTTAATCACATACAAATTCATGTAAATAACTTCATTGATATGTATGGAAAAATAGAAATGCAAAAATTTGCATCAAAGAGGGAAAAAAATAAATTTAAAAGCACACTCTCAAGCACAGAAAAAAATGCAAAAAAGGTGTGAAAGCCAAAGATCAGGTCTGGTAGAAATCAATAAACAAGGCAAAATTTCATAAAATTCTTGTAATATACTTTTCCAGTTGCAGCCTATCCTATTCTTTTTGTGTTTGAAGTTCTGTCCTGTTTGTTTTAAATTACTCAGTGGCTTAAAAGACACCTGACGTGAGAGGGATATGGAGGCTGCCATATTTATTTCCTTTACAACAATGCAGATTGCCTGGCTGTCTTGCCGGCCCATCTGCCTCTAATATTTTTAGCCTGAACAAGCATGTAGATCAGGTGTTTCTGTCTGATTGGATTTACCATGTTTGCTTCTGGTGTGTGATTTGTGCACTACTGATTCATGAAAGATCAACAGGAATTTGCACTGTTTAAAATGAAATAAATATTGCAGCCTTCATATCCCTCTCACTCTCGGTGTACTTAAAGTAAAAACCTATTTAGGCCTCTTGCACACTACATGCGATTTCAATTCCGATTTTGATTTTTAATCGGTTTTCACATGCGATTCCAATTTCCGATTTTTAATGGGTATTGCAAGCTAGGTTTTTTCTGTGTTTTTCTTTTGATAGCATCCAGGGAAAAATTGGAATCGCAAATCGGATTTGCAGTGTGCAAGGGAGCCTTAGGCCTTGTTAACATTATAAATTGCAATCCCTAACGCCAGCGGTTTGCAATTTTGTGCGCAATTTTTTTAGCGCCTCCCAGCGCTTACCTGCACATTAGTGATTTTTAGTAATGCGCTTTTCTAAGCGCTTTTGCAGAGCAGGAAGTGAACTCTTTTGCCCGGAAAAGAATAAATACAGTGTATTTATTCTACAAACCGCTAGGGGAAATCGCTATACAAAGCGCTTTTTCAAGCGCTTTGTGATTTCCCTATACCTTCCATTATAGGCAAATCGCCCCAAAAATGGTACAGGCAGTGCTTTGGTGAGCGGATTGGAATCGAAACGCTCATATGTGAATACTCTCATAGGGAATCATTGCACAAGCGCTTTTAAGGCGATTTTGAAAATCGCTGGCGCTTAAAAAAAAACGAAAGCGCCCTAGGTGCTAACAAGCCTTACAGAGATTTTATACTCTTTCATTTTCATGGTAGATTTCAAGGCATCAACATGTCAAGTTGTCCCAAATGTAACTTACCCAACTCAGGTTTCTGTTCATCCTGTTATGTCAAATTGTATTGCTTTTCATTTTTAATTCTGAAGCACAAACCCAAGTAATCAACTAGTTCTGACAGCTTCATGATAATAATTATAATAATAATTACAGAAGTATCAGATATACCGTAGTTACTCTAAATGTGCTCTCGATCTTGATTCTGACTACTGTCTGACTGGGTTTATTGTACAGTATGTGTTACCCCTTTGCCTATGTTCTATTGTTTCATTGTTTGGATGATACATAGTATTACTGTATTTGATCACTTCTGCTTATATGTTAACCCTTTTTTAAACCATGTGATGTCCAATTTAACATTTAAAAGAAAAAAATATATATGACATAAATTACTGTGTGTTATATATAGACAAAACAGTGTTATATACAGACAAAACAGTATTCAAATGCAATACAACTGATATTCTAAGGCAAACAAAATGATAAGCAAATACAATGGCCAGGTACATCTATGTACTTGTGTGAACGTTTGTGACTGGTACATAATTCGTTTTTCACACCAGTGTTTAAACATTTGTTTTAACATACTTTATTGCCTCATTATACTTTGATAAAAACTAAAATATCACAGGGAAGATCATTAGGAAGTGGTCTTGGCTATTTGGGCAGAGAGGAAGACAGTAATGAGCTTAACAGGAATATGTCTGCATGAACTGTGTGGGTGATTTAAGACAGATCTAATCCTAAAAAGTAAACCTAACCTGAAGTAACTCTTGATATATAAGCTACTAATGGAGCAAACGTCTGTTAAGACAAGATCAGATGTGTGGGCATGACCCAACTGCTGAGGGATCAGTTCTATATGTATCTCCCAAGTGCACATATTATTGCACATGGAAAGAAGTGGTTGGAGTTCTGCTAAACCCTCCCAGCATTGGTATTCAAGCTTGGCAGTGAAAATAATTCAAACGGTAGGACATACACCCCCAATAATCCGACATAAATACCAAATTCATGAAAATATCAATTCCTTTATTAGGTCTACAAAAACTGATAAAAAATATAAAAATCACATGGGATGGCCACCCCGCCACAACTCACCCACTCAGACACCCACGTCACACCAACATACACCCGCCGGCATCTAATGCTAACAGCAGCTTCTGAGATGATGTAAGCAACAAAAGCTATACAGCATGTGCAAAGTACATAATGTCCCCCTACAGCAACAGGAGGATACGGCCAGAAGCAGGAAAGCTTGATTTGGACACCATTCAGCGCTATACACACAGGCTTTGAAATTATTGTTGCAACGTGACATGTGAAGCACAGTTCATCCAAGCAATAGCACAGCAGACAGGATGTGCAACGTAACCTGTAGAACACAGTTCATCCGAGCAATAGCACAGCAAGCAGGATGTAAGTCAGCCAAATGGATTCATAAAACAGATGTGTCCATGGGTGCCATCACAGGTCCCCCCAACATTACAGCCAATACAGTATGCATGGATCTCACCAGTTCCTCGCAGGGCTTCAGTGTGTGTCTCGCCCTACTCACGAGAAAAGCTCATGGGCTGCCGGAGGGAGAATCACTGCGGGCTTGTTGGTAATCCACCTTTGAAGTGCTGCATATGGGAGCGGTTAACAGCTGGCATCAGCACCAGGATCGTTCAAGATGTGGAGCTGGGTGACCGGAGGAGGCTAGATGGTAATGGCCTCACCACAGTGTCAGAGCGGGGGTCGGGGCGGCGTGGCGTCCCATGCAGAGGCGAATGACTTCCCCTCCCAGCATTGGCTTTGTCTTGGTAGAATAATAGTAAGCTGATAAAAACTCCAAGCTGCTTATCTATTTCTGTAGCTGTTGCCTAATGTTAAAGAGAAACCGTAACCAAGAATTGAATTTCATCCCAATCAGTAGCTGATACCCCCTTTTACATGATAAATCTATTCCTTTTCACAAACGGATCATCAGGGTGCTCTGTATGGCTGATATTGTGGTGAAACCCCTCCCACAGGAAACTGTGAGGACCATGGTCCTAGCAGTTTCCTGTCTGTGAACCTCATTGCATTGTGGGAAATAGCTATTTACAGCTGTTTCCAACTGCCAAAAAAGCAAGCAGCAGCTACTTCCACTGACATCACCTGCCAGCAGTAAAAATGTCACCATATGCTAAATGTCAGAATGTAAATCAGGGAAAGGAAAGTTTTTACAATGAGCAAACACTGACTAAATCATTTATACATAATTATTGTAAATATTAAGCACTTTTGTTTATTACATTATGTTCACTAGAGTTCCTCTTTATGTAAAGATCATGTACAAATCATATATAAAAAGTAACACAACTTTATTGAAAATAAATGTATACACAAAACAATTGTGCAGTTTAATGTTATTAAAATGAACTTTCTGTTTAGGTCTGTAGTTGCTATAATTTTCTAATGCTGGCAATAAATATTTAGACTAAACATACTTGAAACCATGGCATCAATAAGGTTTGGTGACTTTAAAATGAATATGCTTTCCAGTTCTTTCTGAAAATATGTTACAGATATGATTCAATCTGGAAAATTTACATAAGTGGACCTAAACTCTTGCACAGGACAGAATGAAACATAGAGAAGAGCACCATGTATGCATTTAGATAGTTTAGGCTGTCTAATTCCCCCTCATCTGTGACTATCACAAGTGTAATTTGATCTCTCAGCTGTGTCGGCTCAGGATTCTCCTCAGTCTTTAGCAGATCAGCTTATTTGTAAACACAGTATGTTAACCCTATGTCTGCTTTCATGAAAGCAGAAAGTAGACACACTGCAGACTTGTTGCAGTATTTGTATCAGCTGTAACAAAGTAATGTTTTTTCTTTAAAGGCTATTATGTTGTTGCTTATCTTTTTAGAGCAGAGAGGAAGTTCCGAGTTCAGGTCCACTTTAAAAGGAGCCTAAAGTGAGAGGAATATGGAGGCTGCCATCTTCATTCCATTATAAAAAAAATGCCAGTTGCCTGGCTATTGTGATGAACTTTTGTCTTTAGTTGTTTTTGAGTCACACACTTGCAACTAGAGATGTAGCGAACGGTTCGCCGGCGAACGGTTCCAGGCGAACATTGGGGGTTCGTGTTCGCCTGCGCCAGGCGAACCTTTGCGGAAGTTCGATTCGCCCCATAATGCACTATGAGGGTCAACTTTAACCCTCTAAATCACAGTCAGCAGGCACATTGTAGCCATTCAGGCTACAGTAAGCCCTGGAGCCCCACCCCCCTTATATAAGGCAGGGTCCGGCGGCCATTACACTCACTCGTGTGCCTGCTATTAGACAGACTAGGGCGAGCTGCTGCAGACTTGTTCTTCTAGGGACAGATTAGTTAGGTTCTTGGCTGCTTAGTTTGCTCCTGGCTGATTGTTATTGCTTTTATAGCACCCTAGCTCTTTTCAGAGCTCATCCTGTACTTTATTTTTTTTACTGTGTCTCAAACTTACACTTTTGTTGTATGCACAGCCTTGCTAATTGATAGTGTGTATGTGCCACTGCCAGCAGCCCAGCACATTCAGTGACGGACTACCTGTGTGTGTGACAGGGAGCTGCACATTGTACTACCCAGTACTGCATATACCCAGTACCTATTGTGTTTACTTAACCCACCTCATCACTGCATATACCTAGCTTTGTGTTGAGTGAACCCAGCTCACTGCATCCTACTACTACCTGTTGTGTTTACTTAACCCACCTCATCACTGCACATAACTACCTGTAGTGTTGAGTGAACCCAGCTCACTGCATATACCTACTACCTGTTGTGTTTACTTAACCCACCTCATCACTGCACATAACTACCTGTTGTGTTGAGTAAACCCAGCTCACTGCATATACCTACTACCTGTTGTGTTGCGTGAACCCAGCTCACTGCATATACCTACTACCTGTTGTGTTTACTTAACCCACCTCATCACTGCACATAACTACCTGTTGTGTTAAGTGAACCCATCTCACTGCATATACCTACTACCTGTTGTGTTGAGTGAACCCAGCTCACTGCATATACCTACTACCTGTTGTGTTGAGTGAACCCAGCTCACTGCATATACCTACTACCTGTTGTGTTTACTTAACCCACCTCATCACTGCACATAACTACCTGTAGTGTTAAGTAAACCCAGCTCACTGCATATACCTACTACATGTTGTGTTGAGTAAACCCAGCTCACTGCATATACCTACTACCTGTTGTGTTGAGTGAACCCAGCTCACTGCATATACCTACTACCTGTTGTGTTTACTTAACCCACCTCATCACTGCACATAACTACCTGTTGTGTTAAGTGAACCCAGCTCACTGCATATACCTACTACCTGTTGTGTTGTGTGAACCCAGCTCACTGCATATACCTACTACCTGTTGTGTTGAGTGAACCCATCTCACTGCATATACCTACTACCTGTTGTGTTGAGTGAACCCAGCTCAATGCATATACCTACTACCTGTTGTGTTGAGTGAACCCAGCTCACTGCATATACCTACTACCTGTTGTGTTGAGTGAACACAGCTCACTGCATATACCTACTACCTGTTGTGTTGAGTGAACCCAGCTCACTGCATATACCTACTACCTGTTGTGTTTACTTAACCCACCTCATCACTGCACATAACTACCTGTAGTGTTGAGTAAACCCAGCTCACTGCATATACCTACTACATGTTGTGTTGAGTGAACCCAGCTCACTGCATATACCTACTACCTGTTGTGTTGAGTGAACCCAGCTCACTGCATATACCTACTACCTGTTGTGTTTACTTAACCCACCTCATCACTGCACATAACTACCTGTTGTGTTAAGTGAACCCAGCTCACTGCATATACCTACTACCTGTTGTGTTGAGTGAACCCAGCTCACTGCATATACCTACTACCTGTTGTGTTTACTTAACCCACCTCATCACTGCACATAACTACCTGTTGTGTTAAGTGAACCCAGCTCACTGCATATACCTACTACCTGTTGTGTTGAGTAAACCCAGCTCACTGCATATACCTACTACCTGTTGTGTTGAGTGAACCCAGCTCACTGCATCCTACTACCTGTTGTGTTGAGTGAACCCACCTCACTGCATCCTAGTACCTTTACTGTTCAGTGAACCCAGCTCACTGCATCCTAGTACCTTTACTGTTCAGTGAACCCAGCTCACTGCATCCTACTACCTGTTGTGTTGAGTGAACGCAGCTCACTGCATCCTACTACCTGTTGTGTTGAGTGAACCCACCTCACTGCATCCAAGTACCTTTACTGTTCAGTGAACCCAGCTCACTGTATATACCTAGCATCCCCCCGAGATGGACAAAATGGACAAACCAGGTAGAGGAAGAGCTAGAGGCAGACCCAGAGGAAGGCCACCAGGCACCGGCAGGTCTGTGCGAGGTGGTGTTGCTGTGATTTCGTGCGGACCTGGCCCAAAATACAGTGCTCAGAAGAAGGCACGTGCCATCACTTCCCAAAATCGTGAGGAGGTGATTAAGTATTTAACCCAGAACACCTCATCTCCCGCAGCCACCAGCGCTACAACAAGCACCACATCCACTGCATTTGACACTTCGCAGGAGTTATTTGGTGGTGGTGGTGAAATCACTGAATCCCAGCCACTACTGCCACAACAACAAGAAGGCGCAGGTACACCACCTCATACGTCTGAGTTAGGTGGCGATAGTATGGACGTAACGTGTGTGGATGGGGATGATGGTGGACCACCTGAAGTTGGTGCACTTGAGGAGGTGTCTGAAGAAAGCGCAGCTGGCCAGGAGGATAATGATGACGATTATATGGATACCACATATGTTCCCGGTAGAGGAGATGACCAGGGGGACAGTTCAGAGGAGGAGTCAGAGAGGAGTAGGAGGAGACGACTCCATGATAGAAGCAGAGGGAGCTCGTCCTCAGAAACAGCTGGGGGCAGTGTCCGGCGCCATGTATCGCCAGCTATGGCCAGCCAGCACACATGCCCTTCAACGTCAGCTGCTGATGCCACCGTAGCGCCATCACCCCAGGGGGGCTCAGCGGTTTGGAAATTTTTTCACGTGTGTGTCTCAGATCGGAGCAAAGCCATCTGTTGTCTCTGCCAGCAAAAATTGAGCCGTGGAAAGGCCAACTCTCACATAGGGACAAGTGCCTTACGAAGGCACCTGGAGAGAAGGCCCAAACAGCTATGGCAAGAACACCTGAGGAAAAGCAAGCAGCACCCCTCAAAAGACAAGCCACCCTCCTTCTCTTCTTCCTCCTTCAGGTGCATCGTCTTCATCCACTTTCTCCCTTGCACCTTCACAGCCACCCTACTCCACACCGCCTCTTCCCTTCAGCGGTTCCTTCTCCTCTGCCCACAGCAGTACCCAGCTGTCCGTGAAGGAAGTATTTGAGCGTAAGAAGCAAATGTCTGCCAGTCACCCTCTTGCCCGGCGTCTGACAGCTGGCGTGGCGGAACTATTAACTCGCCAGCTATTACCATACAAGCTGGTGGAGTCGGAGGCTTTCCGTAAGTTTGTGGCCATTGGTACACCACAGTGGAAGATACCAGGCCGCAATTATTTTTCACAAAAGGCCATACCCAAACTCTACCATGCAGTTGAGAGGCAAGTGGGTCAAGGGTCCACCTGACCACGGATGCCTGGTCTGCCAAGCACGGGCAGGGCCACTTACATTACATACACAGCTCATTGGGTCAACCTGGTGACCGATGGCAGCAAGCAGGGAGTACGTGGCTGCGCAGAGGACCGACTTGTCACACCTCCACGGCTTGCAGGCAGGCCTCCAGCTACCTCCTCTCCACCTGCTATCACCGCTTCGCTGTCGTCATCCTCCTCCTCCTTGGCTGGTGCCGCCATCTCCTCTCCAGCTACACAGCCCCAGCACCCCAGGGCCTATGCTGCATGCCAGGTATGACGGTGTCATGCAGTGTTAGACATGTCTTGCCTGAAAGCGGAGACTCACACTGGAGCAGCTCTCCTGGCAGCTCTTAACAAACAGGTGGAACAATGGCTGACCCCGCAGAAGCTTGAGATCGGCAACGTGGTGTGTGACAACGGCAGCAATCTCATTGCTGCGTTGAATTTGGGAAAGCTGACACACATACCCTGCATGGCACATGTGCTTAATTTGGTCGTGCAAAGATTTGTGTCCAAGTACCCAGGCTTAGAGGACGTCCTGAAGCAGGCCAGGAAGTTGTGTGGGCATTTCAGGCGCTCTTACAAGGCCATGGCACGCTTTGCGGAGATTCAGCATAGAATCAACTTGCCGGTGAGACGCCTGATTTGCGATAGCCCGACTCGCTGGAATTTCACCCTGCTGATGTTCTCTCGCCTGCTAGACCAGGAAAAAGCCGTCACCCAGTACCTGTATAATTACAGTACAAGGACACAATCTGGGAGGATGGGGATGTTCTGGCCCAACAACTGGACACTGATGTGAAATGCATGCAGGGTCATGGAGCCCTTTGAGGAGGTGACCAAGCTGGTGAGTCGCGATGAGGGCACCATCAGCGACTTGATCCCCTACGCTTACTTCCTGGAGCATGCCGTGCGTAGAGTGGTGGATACAGCTGTGGAGGAGCATGAACAAGAAGAGTTAGGGCAGCAGGAGTCGTGGGAGCCATTTACACACGATCCCGATGTTTCCACAACACCGGCGGCAGCACAGAGGGGGGAGGAGGAGGAAGAAGAGAAGTCGTGTGGGGAAGGAGAGGAGTCAGACTCTGATGATGGTGATGATGAGAAAGGTGTTTCTGTGGAGGAGGAAGAGGCGGCGGAAGGAGAACAACCGCGGCAGCCATCACAGGGGGCTTCTGCTGCTCCACGTTCCCGTGGTATTGTTCGTGGCTGGGGGGAGGAAGAGGAGTTGCGTCCCGTCACTGAGGAAGAGCAAGAGGAGATGGAGAGTACGTCTGCATCCAGCTTTGTGCAGATGTCCTCTTTCATGTTGTCCAGCCTGTTGAGGGACCCCCGTATCGAAAAACTCAAGACGAATGACCTGTACTGGGTGGCCACGCTACTAGACCCTTGGTACAGGCACAAAGTGGCGGACCTCTTAGCAACTCAACAAAAGGCGGAAAGGATGCAGCACTTGCAGAACAAGCTGTCGATGATGCTTTACAATGCATTTAAGGGTGATGTGGCTGCACAACGCAATCAAGGTACCACTGGCAGTAACCCTCCTCCTCCCAAGTCCACGCAGGCAAGGACAGGACGCTCCAGCGATCTCAGGGTGATGTCGGACATGCGGACGTTCTTTAGTCCAAATCCTCGCCATAGTCCTTCCGGATCCACCCTCCACCAACGCCTGGATCGGCTGGTAACCGACTACCTGGCCTTGAGTGTGGATGTAGACTCTGCGAAAAGCGACGATGAACCCTTGGACTACTGGTTGCGCAGGCTTGACCTGTGGCCAGAGCTGTCCCAATTTGCCATACAACTTCTCTCTTGCCCTGCCGCAAGTGTCCTGTCAGAAAGGACCTTCAGTGCAGCTGGAGGCATAGTTACTGAGAAGAGAAGTCGCCTAAGTCACGACAGTGTTCAATACCTGACCTTTATCAAAATGAATGAGGAATGGATCACGGAGGGCTACTGCACCACCGAAGACTAAGTCAGTCCCCACACACAGCATCTCTGCCTGCAGGCCCATTGACTGCCTTCTCCGCCACCACCAACAGGGTACAGGACTCTAAGTGGATTCCTGAATTTTTAAGGGCGCTGCTAGCAGCGGCCTCTACACTAATTTTTCTGGTGCGTGTACATGTGCCCATCCCCTTTCGTGATCATTACCTTGCCGCGGTGAAGGGGCTTGCGCATCACAATGAAGCAATGACCGCCGGCTATTTGAGTGTCTCGGGTGGGGGTGGCACACAAAAGATAATAAGGTCGTTGCTTCATTGTGGTCAGACCAAATTTGATCAGCTGGACAGTCAATGTTCTGTCATTCAGCTACATCAGCTGGGCGAGCATATGGGCTGAAAAGCCACCATCACCTGCACTCTCGTCATGGTGCGCACCAGTCCAGCACGGCCGTCACTACACAAACGGCTGTTTGCAGTCACTGCATATCTTTCACTGCATCTGTGACTGCACATTATACCTGGCGGTCAGTGCATAACTTGCACTTGAATGGATACACTTTTAAACAATTTAAAAATACAACCATCTAAACTTTCAAACAATTTAAAAATACAACCATCTAAACTTTCAAACAATTTAAAAATACAACCATCTATCATTTTCAAACAATTTAAAAAAAGGGCAAAAAAACGTGCCCTCCGTAAAACATTCTTGGCAAATGCTTTCGACTTGGTTTGTCTTCCGCTGGGTCAAGGGTCCATCTGACCACAGATGCCTGGTCTGCAAATCACGGTCAGGGCAGCTACAGCATGGGTCTCAGCAGGCTCCCACTTCGGGCCGGAATCCAACCTTCATTCCCCGCGGTGACAATGGCAGACTTGCCCTCCATAACGGATTCCCGTTAAAAGGATTTAAAGTTGATTCATTACAATTAGGGCCTCAAAGTCCTGTATTGCATGCCTGCCTGCTGCCCTCCTTGGATGTGCAGTGGTAGCCGTTGCTCAGGCTCCACACCGGATACCATCCCTCATTGCCCGGCCATTACCCGGGGTCACTCACAAATGGCAGACTTGCCCGCCTCCATATGATTCTCGTGAAAGGAATGTGGTGTCATCTTTGCCAGCCATAACGGATTCCCGTTAAAGGATTTAAAGTTTATTCATGACAATTAGGGACGCAAAAGGTCCTCCTGAGTCCTGTATTGTTATTTTTGGTCACTACCTCAGGGCGGGCATGCATGCCTGCCTGCCTGCTGCCCTCCTTGCCTGGATGTGCAGTGGTAGCCGTTGCTCAGGCGCCACACTGAATTCAAACCCCTCATTCCCCGGCCATTACTTGGGGTCACAAATGGCAGACTTGCCCACCTCCATATGATTTTCGTGAAAGGAATGTGGTGTCATCTTTGCCCGCCATAACTGGTTCTCGTTAAAGGATTTAAAGTACATTCATTTCAAATACACAGCAGGGCCTCGAAAGTCCTCCTCCTGTATTGTTATTTTTGGTCACTACCTCAGGGCGGGCGGGCGGGCGGGCGTGCATGCCTGCCTGCTGCCCTCCTTGGATGTGTAGTGGTAGCCGTTGCTCAGGCTCCACACCGAATTCAAACCCCTCATTCCCCAGCCATTACCCGGGGTCACAAATGGCAGACTTGCCCGCCTCCATATGATTCTCGTGAAAGGAATGTGGTGTCATCTTTGCCCGCCATAACTGGTTCTCGTTAAAGGATTTAAAGTACATTCATTTCAAATACACAGCAGGGCCTCGAAAGTCCTCCTCCTGTATTGTTATTTTTGGTCACTACCTCGGGGCGGGCGGGCGTGCATGCCTGCCTGCTGCCCTCCTTGGATGTGTAGTGGTAGCCGTTGCTCAGGCTCCACACCGTATTCAAACCCCTCATTCCCCGGCCATTACCCGGGGTCACAAATGGCAGACTTGCCCGCCTCCATATGATTCTCGTGAAAGGAATGTGGTGTCATCTTTGCCCGCCATAACTGGTTCTCGTTAAAGGATTTAAAGTACATTCATTTCAAATACACAGCAGGGCCTCGAAAGTCCTCCTCCTGTATTGTTTTTTTTTGTCACTACCTCGGGGCGGGCGGGCGTGCATGCCTGCCTGCTGCCCTCCTTGGATGTGTAGTGGTAGCCGTTGCTCAGGCTCCACACCGGATTCAAACCCCTCATTCCCCGGCCATTACCCGGGGTCACAATGGCAGACTTGCCCGCCTCCACAGGATTCTCATTGTAGCGGTACTGAACAAGTACACAGCAAGTAGAAAATGTAATTTAAAAACAAAACGTAAGCTTTTTAACAATGCCATGGAAAGTTAAAAAGGAAGTCACACGTTACCTGACATCACTGAGTGAGGAAGAGCAATCTCGCCATGTTGCGCAGTAGTCCAGCATGGCCGTCACTACACAAACAGCTGTTTGCAGTGCGTTACACAGTGAGTTTGGTGTGTCAGTGTGAAGCAGTACTCTAATTACACTCCCTGATTGATGTATACACATGCAAGATGTTTTAAAGCACGTTAGGCCTGCAATTTAGCATTCAATGTGATTTCTGCCCTTAAAACGCTGCTTTGCGTCACATCCAGATTTTTCCCCGGGACTTTTGGCATGTATCCCACTCCGCCATGCCCCCCTCCAGGTGTTAGACCCCTTGAAACATCTTTTCCATCACTTTTGTGGCCAGCATAATTTTTTCTATTTTTCAAAGTTCGCCTCCCCATTGAAGTCTATTGCGGTTCGTGAACTTTTCCGCGAACCGAACCTTCCGCGGAAGTTTGCGAACCCGGTTCGCGAACCGAAAATCGGCGGTTCGCGACATCTCTACTTGCAACATGCATGTAGCCAGAGGAGTCAGACCATAGTGAAAGCATCTGATCTGCTTGCTCATTCTGAGCCAGTTATTTGAGGTATGGCAGAGTATTATGATAAATAATTAAAACTATTTATAGTGAAGGTTTTTCCTTCTAAGCCATACAATTTTTTTTTTTTTTTTTAGTATTTATTTATTGGGATGGCAGCAAGTTCAAGAAAAGCTTGTCTTGGCTGCAGTTTAGTTGAGAAAAAATAGTTTCAAAGAGAAAACAACCAAGTCTGGAGACTTTGTTTTTGTAATGTTAGAGACTTCTTTACTGTAAGAGTAAAGCAACAGTATCTTCTGCTTGCAAAAGCTTGCCAGAGAGGTGCAGATGGGTGACATGTCCAAAAACATTTATTCTTCATTTTTTCATGTCTCTAATACACACACCGCGCGCGCACACACACACACACACACGTACGCACGCACGCACGCACACACACACACACACACACACACACACACACACGTACTTGTTAAAGGGACACTTAAGTCAGAAAAAAAAAGTTTTACTCACCTGGGGCTTCTACCAGCCCCCTGCAGCAGTCCTGTGCCCTCGCAGCCATTTACTAATCCTCTGGTTCCCCGCTGCCAGATAGTTTCGCTTTTACCAACAGGACCAGGACTGGCCACGCGTAGCTTTCTCCACATTCCCGACTGTAATTAGCGCTATTGCATGCCGCAACACGTACAAAGATACGCGTTGCCGCATTACCTACGCGTAGATATGCGGCAACGTGTATTTTTGCCGTCAATAGCGCTAACTACAGTCAGGAATGCGGAGAAAGCTACGCTTGGCCAGTCCCGACGAGCCTGTCGGCAAAAACAAAACTAGCTGCCAGCGGGGGACCAGAGGATTAGTGAGTGGCTGCGAGGGAACAGCACTGCTACAGGGGGCTGGTAGAAGCCCCAGGTGAGTAAAACTCATTTTTTTCTGGCTTAAGTGTCCCTTTAACGGCAGCACTTCTGACATGGGAGATCAGAATCTTGACTCTTCCTAATCAGCAAGCAAGTACCTATTTAGTAGGGGTTCTTGGGTAAAATACCCTAACAGTGCAGGGTGCTCTACTGAGCACACCCTTAGTGGCTGCAACTCTCAAGTCATTTGAGTCAGGTGAAAATCACTATAAAAATGTTGGAATTATTTTCAGTTATTCTTATTATATTTAATTATACAACCAGAAGACAGGGACGCCCAAAACAGACACTCCTCACACCCCAAGACCTCAATTTTAAGAAATATTACAGGCCTCTGGGACACCTACAAGAGAGCCAGCTGTCAGGCATAGTGACAGGAATGGTATAAGAGATACAGCTGACAGGACTGATGACAGGAATGCCCCTGACCACAAGACAGGAACAAAGAGCCCAGAAGGGTTGGAACAACCCCAGGCACATGGACTACAGGAGGAAGATAACACTTGCTGAAACTGGCAGAAGTGGGAGTCAGCAGAGGTTGGGCAAGAGGAATTCAGAAGCCAGAGGATCAAGAGGTGTGAGCTGAGAAGTCAAACTGGACCGTTGAAGATTTATAAGGATGTACAAAGGCGCCTAAAGGATAAAATATACTAAAAACGTTTAAAAAGTTCAGGAGGCGGTGGTGGACCAGCCACTCCAAAACAAACACGATGCTGTCGATTGAGGTAGTAACAATTTATTTACATACCATGTGAATAAATTGTTACTACCTCAATCGACAGCATCATGTCTGTTTTGGAGTGGCTGGTCCACCACCGCCTCCTGAACTTTTAAAATGTTTTTAGTATATTCAGGGCCGGGCCGAGGCAGAGGCTGAAGAGGCTCCAGCCTCAGGGTGCAGTGTAGGAGGGGGGCACACAATTCATTCAGCTGTCATTCCCAATTGTGTTTGAAGCAGAAAGAAATAAGAAAAGGGCATACATAGCAGTGGATGCAAGCCAGATAACTAGAGATTAAGGTTGGGGGCCCTGGGGCGCCTCTTAGTCTAATAGCAATCAGTGTGTGACGGCTGGGGAGGGAGGGATGGAGGGGTGCAATTTGCTGTCTCAGCCTTGGGTGCTGAAGGACCTTGTCCCGTCTCTGAGTATATTTTATCCTTTTGGCGCCTTTGTACATCCTTATAAATCAAGATATCCACCCATGGTGGAAGGGTGGTACACCCTCCTTTTCTTCTATACACAGAGAGCGACATCTTAGTCCTGAGTGGGGACAGGCCTAATCTCCCTACCTGCCTTTACAGTGGTTGCCTTAGGGGTAACCCCGGTTTGTAAGTATAATACTTACGATTCATTATTCCTCCCCTTAGGGGTAACCCCGGTTTGTAAGTATAATACTTACGATTCATTATTCCTCCCTGTTCCAATACATACTACACTATATTGGGCTCTCGGTTTTCTTCCTTATATGCACCGTTGAAGAGTCCAGTTGTGTTCTATGCCCAAATGAATGAGTGTAGTCCAGCAATAAGCAGGTGCTTAGTCAGCAGAATAGGTGCAGCAGTCAGTAGCTGGCCAGAGTTTACTGTTTTAAACCTCAATGGCAATGGAGGTGGTGGCCACCTTTGCAGTGTATACTAAAGAAATGAGACAGCAAATATAATACAGACAGTGTTGATTGCGGAGAAAGGATCTTGCAGGCACCACCGGTATAATTATAGCTTCTTTATTGGTCACATCAGACTTGTGCAGAAGATACAACTTGTTGTGTGAAGTTGTATCTTCTGCACAAGTCTGATGTGACCAATAAAGAAGCTATAATTATACCGGTGGTGCCTGCAAGATCCTTTCTCCGCATTTGACGGCTCTGGTGGTGTGGAGGGCCGACTGCTTGGGCACACCATCTCCTATACATGGGTGCTGTCTCAAACCTCAACTTTGTCTTAGACAGTGTTGATTGCAAATAACCCATGCAGCAATATACATATGATAGATGAAAAAAAATCAACCATAGCAACAATGAGAAAGTAAACAAAACTAAATGCTTACTGGTATCTAACTAAATATGCGCAGTTAGGTCCATAAATATTTGAACAGATAAAACTTTTTTTTTCTAATTTTGGTTCTGTACATTACCACAATGAATTTTAAATGAAACATGCAGTTGATGCAGTTGAAGTGCAGACTTTCAGATTTAATCCAGGGGGTAGAACAAAATGATTGCATTATAATGTGAGGCAACTAAAGCATTTTTTAAACAATACCTTCAAAAGTAATTGGACAAATTAAATAACTGGAAATAAAATGTTTATTTCTAATACTTCGATAGAGTCGATAACCCTTTGCTGGGAATGACAGCCTGGATTGTTGAACTCATCGACATTACTAGATGCTGGGGTTTTCTCCTATTGAATGCTCTGCCAGGCCTTTCCTGCAGAGGCTTTCAGTTTCTGTTTATTTGTGGGCTTTTCTTTCTGAAGTTTAGTCTTCAACAAGTGAAATGCATGCTCAATTGGGTTAAGATCAGGTGACTGACATTTAAGAATTTTCCACTTCTTTGCTGTAATAAACTCCTGGGTTGCTTTGGCTGTATGTTTTGGGTCATTGTTATTTGTAGCATAAAGTTGCCGCCGAATCAATTTGACTGCATTTAGCTGGATTTGAGCAGACAGTATGTCTCTGAACACCTCAGAATTCATTCGGCTGCTTCTGTCCTGTGTCAAATCATCAATAAACACTTGCAGCCATACTTCTTCTTCTCCCTCCCTCCCACAGCCTATCAGCGCGATCAGCTGTGATAGGCTTCAGCCTATCACAGTGGATCGCTTTTGTGCCTCTGAAGGGGACAGCCGAGTGACACGGCTGTCCCCTGTACAGCGCTGCCTTAGATCGCAGCGCTGTACCGAGTAAATAGGCGGGAGACTGAAAGCTGCCATCAGAGCGGGGATGCGCGCACATTGGCGTGTGCGATCCCCTGCAAACGTTGCCCCAAGGATCTTACGCCGATCGATGTTAGGCAGTCCTGGGGCTGCCGCCGTGTCCACGCCAATTGGTGTGGAGCAGTTGTAAAGTGGTTAAGCCATCACACTGTCTCCACAGTGTTTTACAGATGATGTGGTATGCTTTGGATAATGATCCGAGGTCACCAGTGCTTTCTTTCTTTCTCAGGATGTACAAAACTGTAGATTTTGCCACGCTTAATATTGTAGCAATTTATCTGATTTTTTTTTCTGTTTTCACAGCTTCAGGATGGCTTCTTTCACCTGCATGGAGAGCTCCTTTGACCGCTTGTTGTCAAAATCTTCTACATGCAAGCACCACACCTCAAATAAACTCCAGGCTTTTTATCTATTTAATTGATAATGACATAATGACAGACTTGCACAAACCTGCCCATGAAATAGCCTTTGAGTCAGTTGTCCAATTACTTTTGAGCCCCTGAAATGAAGGGATTGTGTTAAAAGATGCGTTAGTTACCGTACATTTCAAACAATCATCTTGTTTAGCCCCCTGGATTAAAGGGAAACTTAAGTTAAAAAAATGAGTTTACCTTACCTGGGGCTTCTTGCAGCTCCCTGGAGTCTACAGTAACTGTATTTTTTTATGATAAGAAACAATATATATATATATATATATGTATATATATATATATATATATATATATATATATTATTGTGCAAATAAAGTTTTGGAAATTGTACTATATTTACTACTCAATCCAGGAGATAAGAAGTTTCTTACGCGTGCATGAAAAAGGAGCATGAGGAAATTTGGGCAACCCAATTTCGGCTAGCAGAATCTTGATAAAATTTACAGATATTCTATATTTTAAAGGTGTCAATTACCGTAGTAAAATATTGGTAAATAATACAGATAATTTACTACAACTTAACCTAACACTATTCTTGCACAGAACTCTCCCTCTACCTATGCCTAACCTTAACCCCACGCCTAACTATTAAAAACACCCCGCACGCCCAACCTTTACCTCCCCCCATGCCCAACCCTTGAAAACAGCCCCAGTGTCTAAACTTCACAGACCTCCAGCCCCAGTCTACTCCAATTGCGGTAATCTTAGAGAGCCACAATTATAAATTGCAGCTATACTGTTAACTTTGGGTGCCCGTGTCACCCAATATATTGATAGCCCAAATTCCACAGTATAGCTGCAATTTATAATGGTGTGTATGGTGGCGTCCAAGTTTCTGCCGGAAGTGGACGCCCACGTTTCCTGATTCCGTTACTTACACTCATTTTAAATGTTTTAATTGTTTTAACCCCCAGACCCAACCAGGCACCTCCTGCCCTTGATAACATTATCTTAGGAATCGTAACTGATCGATTCATGGATGAAATCAATCGTATTATTGATCGGGCTGATGTGTTGAAACATCTCATTCTAGCAGATTCAATCAGAGAGCTCAAATCTGCTGGAAATCAATGGGAAAAGTGTATGGCTCACTTTAAAGTATTAGAGTCACAGCATCAGCACAGAAGTCAGGCAACTGGCATTTTTCATTAGGAAATAAAGATGACAGTCTCCATATTCCTCTCACTTCAGGTTCCCATTAAACCTACATTACTCCCCACAAAGTAACTTCTTTTGTCAAAAGTTTAAACAAAAATTGCAATTATTATTATTGATTTATAAAGCGCCAACATATTGCATGGCCCTGTACAACGTAAGAAATGAAAATGGGATACATAATAATACAGACAATGGTGTACACCACTATACAAGATACATAATTAGTGACAAAATACAAAAACAATAAAAAATACAGAATTAGTAATGACAGTGATTAAAGTAACATGATGAATAAAATGTATAATGATTTCCAAAACACAAAAGGGGGAGAGAGCCCTGCCCTTGCGAGCTTACAAGCTAAAGGAATGGGGGGAAACAAGAGGAGAGGTAGTATACAACAAGCATATAGAGCCATTGTGTTTTAGGATATCTAGTAGGAGTGCAATTTGGTCTTAGGGACAAAGGGGAAAGTGGCCTAAGGTAGAGCATATGCTTGTCGGAATAAGTGAATTTTTAGAGAGCATTTAAAGGTATCAAAGGTTGGCGAGTGATGGATGTGTTGTGGGAGGGCATTCCAGAGGAGGGGTGAAGCGCGTGCAAAATCTTGAAAATGTGAGAAGGTAATTCCAGAGGAGGACAACAGAAGATCATATGCAGATCTGAGATTGCGATTGGGTTGGTATCTGGAAATTAGTGAAGAGATTTACAGGGGAGAGTGTGGAGAGCTTTCTAGGTTAGGGTTAAGAGTTTGAACTGGATCCTCTGATTAATAGGCAGCCAGTGAAGAGCTTAATAGGGAGGGGCAGCAGAGGAAAATCAAGAAGAAAGATGAATGAGATGAGAGAAGCTGAGTTCAGTACCGACTGGAGTGGATCCAGACTGTTAGAAGGTAGTCCACAAAGTAGTATGTTACAGTAGTCCAGACAATGATATTATAAGAGCATGTATTAACATTTTAGTTGTGTCTTTCTTCAGTGAGAAAAGGTTGGATGTGAGATATGTTTTTGAGTTGGAGATGATTAGCTGGTTAGGTAGTGGTTAGGGAGCTACATCCCTGGAATCCAGTGCTGCAATTCTCCCTTCGTCCTCCGGGTAGTGCTGTACATCTATAGTGTTATTTTGACAACAGACAGCGATTTCACCCGAGGGATCCAGAGCCTCTGAGGACCAGAAGACGAATGGCCGCCAGCGTCTGGATCCCTACAAGGTGAGCTCACTGGCTATCTACACGGTGGGTTCCCTGACTAACTACAAGGTAAGGGGCTCTCTGGCTACCTGTACGGTGGGAGGACGGGGGACTGCCTATACTGGTGAGCTGCATCCGGCTACCTAATATTGGGGGCTCCTCTGGATAATCTACCCAGGGTGGACAGGAGGGGAAGCTACGTCCAGCTAACTAATACCGGGGGCTACTTGCTAGCTATATTGGAAGCTAGCTAATACTGGGGGAACCTCTGGCTACTACATGGCAATAATAGTGTGCCTGAGTCTATGGGGGGGGGGGGCACAATTTATACACCCTCGTGTACATGACCTAGAAACTGCCCTGCATATTGTGCCCTGGCTAGGAATCAAACTAGAGGCACTAGTGAGTGACTGTCCGTCAGTGATCGAGAGACATGCTTGTTTGATGGAGCAGAATGTTCTGTAGAGAGGGGTGAGAGGATTGAAACATTCCACAAAAGTAGATTAGAAGAATAATAGAGGAAATGGTTTTTTTTAAGAGGCTGCTACTGTGCTTTGTACAGCTGCAACTATGTAATCTCTCACTTAAAGAATTACAGGGCCCACACACAAAGACTTAGTCGTGAAGCTGTAGTTGTACTTTTGGACACTGTAAACAACCTTTTTTTAGACAACAAGTCTACCCCTGAATCAACCAGCTGTGTTTTTTACAGCTATGTTTAATTTATACACATGTGGTGGTGCAGCTAAAATAAAATGTGCCACGTTGAGGTTAACACTGGTTAAAGGTGTACTGCCATGAAAATTTGTAACTTGTTCCGGTACTGTAAGACTATAAGGAAATTGAAAGATTTGGGTATTTCTAAGAAGATTTTTACTTGGAAATGGTCTGGTTCTCACAGATTATAACAAAAATGTAAATCCTAGGTTCAAATCTGAAGTGAAAATAAACTGATGAGAAAACAATTGTATCTGTAGTCCTAATTCTAAACTTTCCTTTCCTGGAACCCCAGTGTTATTCCCAGTCTCTCAGTATCTATGGGCCTGATGTACTAAACTGTAAACTTAAAAGTTGTCATGTGCAGGGAGTTGCTATGGTAAACGCCCACCACAACCCAATATCACGCGCGCCCCTAATAGGTTAACAGCCAGTGCTCCCCCTGAACTAGTAACGGTAAAAATGCTGTGTGCTCCCTGTGCATGGCAACGGCACAAGAATATAGTGCAACAGGCCCTAAAAGTTTTAGGCCCCTTTTTAACATGCCTTGCCAACCTGCGTTGCATTCCTTTAGGGTAACGCAACGACAATGCAAGGCAATGGGGCCTAGCACACTCTAACGACTCGCATTGCACTGAAAGTGCCCAATCAGCTGCCGAGCTGCCTCAAAGTCAACAGCCTGTTACCGTTGGATTTCCACGGCAGAAGTAATGTAAGTCAATTCATGACACAGGAAATGTAAACATGTTGGTGGCAGCATGCATGTGCAGAATGATGAGAATATGACAGGGAAACCCGGTAAGCCCAGTGATGTACTTCCTGAACAGCAGGAAGTACATCACTGGGAAGCGGGAGAGAGCACTGTGCATATGACCCTGCTGGCTCTCTCTGCCACAGAGCCATATGATTGACAATTTGTGCGTTGCTGTGTGATGCGATGGGGGTGGGGCATTGCACTGCAGACACACAGGCCAGGTGTAAATCCAGTCTTAATTGTAAATTTGAATTTTTTACCATCTCAGTTAAAAGGCAGATTTTAATCTTTTGCAGCAATCAGTGTCAATTGTTAAAATGACACTGGTTAACAAGCGCTGTACAGATACATCTGTATAGGTGAGCAGTGTGTACTGTCCAATAGAAAGGGGAGGAGGGACAGCCGGGTGGCACACAACAGATTAGCTTCCTGGAGGTGAGGTAAGCATGTGAACAATGTTCTCATCCGTCACTCATTTGTCAGTGTCACTTAGAGGTCCAGCATGTCTCCAAACATGCTAATTTTTTTAGTCAGACTTGCAATGAATGCTCCCCTCAGCTGAAATCCCAGTAATGTGGTCTTAGTTCACACAAGAGTTTTATCAGCTGCAATCAGTAAGAGTTATGCTACAACCTACAGAATTGTAGTGATGTCTTGCACACACTAAAGGATCAAACCTGTGGAAGGAGTGCTCCAGCTACACAAGAGGGATGACACCCTCTATTCAAAACAGGTGCAAAACTTGGTCGCTGCCACTTGCTGGATACACATCGCCTAATGCAGAGTCTAGAGAAGCCTTACTTCTTCTAGGAGTTTTTAATGGCTGCAGACAGATTTTACCCGTGAGCAAATCTTATGAAAAGGGGGTAGGTTGTGCATCCCTAGAAACATGCTGCAATTGACTGGTTAATCGCTCAGGCATGCACCACCTCTATTAGGCTGAAAATGCAGCCTTTGTGGTATGCGCTGGCCCTCTCCTTGCTTTGAGCAAATCTTGTCTTGATAAAGGGACCCTACACGGCTCTGAAACGTTGGCCCTATGCTTTTACATGGAACCAATAAAGATATTTCTTTGGATGTTATGCTACAGCCTGACAGCAGGGCATTTGATATTTAATATTCATAATCCTTACAAAAAAAAACAAAACAAAAAGAAAATAGAAGCACAGGGCCCCATGCAATTTACAAATTCGCCAGGGATAACCACTGGTGAGTTCTTAAATTAGATGGGAATGTCACCTAATTTAGCACTCCCACCTAGGCAACAAAGAACTCGCTTGGGCGATATAATCACCCAATCAGTTCTTTTCCCCCTGTTTAATTGTTAAAATCATCCCACGGAAGTGATACTTCACATAGGCTGGAACTTTCCAACAACATAGAATGATAATGCTTAAGAATTTGTAATCCATTCCTCACACTTCTCCTCAGTGGCAACGTGAAGCAGTGTTTAAATTCTCCACTACCACACACATCCAATTTGCTCACCAGATTTGGTCGCTGACCCAATTATAGACCAGCAACATTTGCATTGGGTAGTGTTTCCAGGCTCATCTCATCTCCTGAGTTCTCACTGTCAACTTTCAGACAGTGCAGACTACATCTCATATTTCATCAGAAGTAAAAACAATCTGCCCTATGCAAATGTGGCTGGTCTATAATTGGGTTTGAGTAAGAAGTAGATGAAGAACAAGGGTGTAAAGTTTAAAAGGGTGTTACATCATTTTTTCTTTGGGAGGGGGGAGTGGTGCATATGTCTTGGGGACCGATAGTCCACTCTGGCAGCCACCTTTATCAAAGGGACCCCCCAGATCTCCTAACCTGCCGGGTTAATAGGAATAGAGGCTAAAGGTGGGTACACACATCAGATAAAAGTCTTTGGAAAACGAAAGATCACAGACCAATTTTACCTCCTTTCATATAGTATGAGAGTCATACCTACACAGTCTATTCTATTGAGCTGAACTCCCCATCAGATAAAAATCTTTACTCACTACATAGAGAATTGAATGTGTGCATTAAACACCAAGTGAACACCTGACAAAACTGGCTAAGCAAATTTGGCCCTTATTGGCTATTCATGAGGCAATGCTCATGTAAATATGCATTCGCTTTCGCATGCCAACTTATGCAGGGTCCAAAACCAATGCCGCAAAGCGGTTGCCCTGCGGGATTTAGTTCATGCTACAATAGCACTATCCAGGAGCGCCACAAGGAGGCTTCCCAATGCCCCCATACAACCGGGGGACTGCGGGGTCCCAGGCACTCTCACTGCCTGGGAACCACAGCAGCACCCCGGAGGGGGAGGCTGGGTGGCGCAGGCGACCCCCCCCCCCCCAAGCGTTGCCAGCGCCGGGGAGAGCCGTCCGCACCCACCTCCCAATATTTAAACACAGGCACTTACCTTAACGTCCATTGCGTTCTGCTACTGAGCATAGCTTGGGTGCAACACATTTGAAAAGGAAAGGAATGAAGCATGGGTTGCACTGAGCTTAGGAGCTCAGGGCTGGCTCACACACAGCACTCCAAGGGGGGGGGGGGAAGGACAGGCGCAGACAGCCCACTCCAGGACTCACCACCTGGAATGAGCCATCCACCACCCGGAGGGCTTCCCAATGCCCTCCGGCTCTCCCCGGCGCTGGCCACGCTTGGGGGGGGTCGCCTGGGCCACCCAGCCTCCCCCCCGGGGTGCTGCTGTGGTTCCCAGGCAGTGAGAGCGCCTGGGACCCCGTGGTCCCCCGGTTGTATGGGGGCATTGGGAAGCCTCCTCGTGGCGCTCCTGGATAGTGCTATTGTAGCATGAACTAATTCTCGCAGGGCAACCGCTTTGCGGCATTGGTTTTGGACCCTGCATAATTTGGCATGCGAAAGCGGATGCATATTTGCATGAGCATTGCCTCATAAATAGCAAATTAGGCCAAATTTGCTTAGCCAGTTTTGTCAGGTGTTCACTTGGTGTTTAATGCACACATTCAATTCTCTCTGTAGTGATTAACGTCTATGCCCCTTTGGAGGCAGGTGGTGGATGGCTCATTCCAGGTGGTGTGAGTCTTGGAGTGGGCTGTCATCGCCTGTCCTTCCCCTCCCCCCCCCCCCCCCCCCTTGGAGTGCTGTGTGTGAAGCAGTCAATCATTGCTGGGGGCTGAGATCGACGAACGGAAATGTTTTTTCCCGTTCATTGATCTCTGGACAAGCGGGCGGCGGCGTGCACGAGCGCAGGAGTGAGGACAGCGGCAGTTCCACCAGGGGCGGTACGTGTTTCTATGCCCCTGATGGTAAAGTGGTTAAACTTTATTAAGAATTTAAGAAACTATTCTTCTGTTTTTCATCTGTCGCTTCTTTCTTCTTTTACTTCTTTCTTTCTTACTTCTCCTTTAAATCCTGATTGAAGGGTCCTATGGCCAATGGTCCTGGCACTCATTCACTCATCCAATGTCTGCGCTGTATTGCCAGGCACTGCTGGTATGTCACTCCCAGTCACTCTGCACCGCCCGCCGAGACCCGCCATAACTGCTGCCAATGCTATCCACTTCTCCATATTTCTTAAAGAGACTCTGTAACAAAATGTTCAGCCTTATTTCTTCTATCCTATAAGTTCCAATACCTGTTTTAATGTGGTCTGGATCACTGCAGCCTTTTATAGTTGCACTGTCTCTGTAATATATCTAATCTTCTTTTCTTTGTCAAGCTTTGTTGACCCAGGCAGGAATGTGCTTCCTCTGCTGTGATAGGGAGAAGTTATGCACACCCCCCTCCAAGCTCCCCTCTGCTCTCCTCCTGTGTGCTGTGTGTATGAGTCACAGGAAAGGTCTCTGCTCACAGCCAGCCTGCCTGAGGCTCACAGAGCCGCAACCTTGTGAACAGCTGTGAGTGCAGAAAGATCAGTTCATAGCTAAGGCAACACTGGGAGTAACATTCCAGCAGTCAATTCAGGCTTGAGAGGAGCCACTGCAAACAGGCACCTGCTCTGATGATGTATTTCCTGTTTGGCAAACCATCTTTATTGTTTACAAAAACAATGAATAAAACAGTGATTTTATCACCAAGGAAGCAGCGTGGAATGGTGGAAATGTCACAGAGAGGGCTAGGGGAAGACAACAAACAGGCTGGTACGTTTATTTATGTAAGATTTTCACAGTACGGATTTTCTTTAAGCCCTGTCTGTAGCATCTGTGAAGGTTCCCACTGGGGCTCCTCATTTGTTCACTAGGTGGACCAATGAGAATCATCCTTATTTTCACTTGGTCAAATGAGAATCAGGATTATTCTCATTGATCCACCTAGTGGATGAATGAAGAACACCAGGGGAGCTTTCAGAGATGCTTCTGCTGGGCTCAGGAAAGACAGACAACATCAAGTGCAACGATCAGGACATATCCAGTGAGCCGACCAGAGTGACCAAGAGCAACATGCCAGCAGTGCCTGGCATACAGCGCGGGCTTCAGATGAATGGTGGCCAGCATTCTTGATCTAGCAACAGACGTTGGTGACAGCGACGAGTGTGCGCACACCTCCTGGGAAAGTGAGGCAGCAGTGCTGTGGTGCTGAAAGACAGCTCCACAGCATAGACCTTGCTCTTTATCACTCGGGTTACAGAAGCATCACTCAGTCGAAAAGACCTCTTAATGTTCGGGAATCGCTCAGGTGAAGCCTGCAATCAAATTTGCCATTTAATCCTGAGCAATGAAAGGTGATAAGAAACTTGCACATTTTGAGCTGCTTATCACCTCAAATTAAATTTGGCCCACAGCCTAGTTCTAAGAAGGATTGGGATTACACATATACATGTTTATGTCATATGTCACTTTAACCTCCTGGGCGATAATCCCGAGCTGAGCTCGGTGTATATCGTGCAGGAGGATTTCTCAGGCCCTGGTGGGCCGATTTACATAATTTTTTTTTTGTTACACGCAGCTAGCACTTTGCTAGCTGCGTGTAACTTCCGATCGCCGCCGCTACCCGCCGATCCGCCGCTACCCGCCGTGCTGCGCAGCCCCCCCAGACCCCTTGCGCAGCCTGGCCAATCAGTGCCAGGCAGCGCTGAGGGGTGGATTGGGACTCCCTCTGACGTCACGACGTCCATGACGTTGGTGACGTCATCCCGCCCCGTCGCCATGGCGACCGGGAAGCCCAGCAGGAAATCCCGTTCTGAACGGGATTTCCTGCTTACTCTGATCGCCGAAGGCGATCGGAGTGGGTGGGGGGATGCCGCTGTGCAGCGGCTATCATGTAGCGAGCCCAGGGCTCGCTACATGATTTAAAAAATAGAAAATTTAAAAAAAAGTGCTGCGCCCCCTTCTGGGCGATGCAATTGTATCGCCCAGAGGGTTAAGTACCCTTTAAATAGGACATATTATAGCTCTCTATTCCCACTCACATTTGCTCTCCATTGTGAGCAAGTTTCTCATTGTTCACTGTGCCCTTCATTTCCTGCATAATTTAAGTAAAAGAGGTGCTTTTAAACTGCAAATTTTCTGAACACTTTTTGTGGTGAAAATATATTGTTTCACCAGGCCGCCTCTGAATGGCCTCAGCTCAGAGATGCGCTGAGCCCCCCCAGGAACTACGAACGCACCTTGAACCAAACAGAGGCTCTGCATATACACCAAAGAAAAACTAACAAGTGGGAGCAGCTGACCAGAATTAAATCAAACATAGCAAAGAAATGAACAGCGCTACTTAAAAACAGATGAGTGCTTACCTGCAAAAAAGTGCACACCCCACTCATGGGATTCAAATACACAATGAGCATACACATGACCTGTCTACCACTTGGAGGATGTTAGTTTCACTAACAATTTGCAATTTGTTAGGTACTTGTCCCTCCCACTGTCGAAGAAGTCTTTCCTCCATGGGAGGGGACCTAACACTAACTAAAACCTACCTATGCATATGCATAGCCTGGGCGCGCTACCAGTAAAATTAAGAATTGCGCAGAAAAAGTGGGATCAGCGCATCACCAGGCCGCCTCTGAATGGCCTCAGCTCAGGGATGCGCTGAGCCCCCCCAGGAACTACGAACGCACCTTGAACCAAACAGAGGCTCTGCATATACACCAAAGAAAAACTAACAAGTGGGAGCAGCTGACCAGAATTAAATCAAACATAGCAAAGAAATGAACAGCGCTACTTAAAAACAGATGAGTGCTTACCTGCAAAAAAGTGCACACCCCACTCATGGGATTCAAATACACAATGAGCATACACATGACCTGTCTACCACTTGGAGGATGTTAGTTTCACTAACAATTTGCAATTTGTTAGGTACTTGTCCCTCCCACTGTCGAAGAAGTCTTTCCTCCATGGGAGGGGACCTAACACTAACTAAAACCTACCTATGCATATGCATAGCCTGGGCGCGCTACCAGTAAAATTAAGAATTGCGCAGAAAAAGTGGGGTCAGCGCATCACCAGGCCGCCTCTGAATGGCCTCAGCTCAGAGATGCGCTGAGCCCCCCCAGGAACTACGAACGCACCTTGAACCAAACAGAGGCTCTGCATATACACCAAAGAAAAACTAACAAGTGGGAGCAGCTGACCAGAATTAAATCAAACATAGCAAAGAAATGAACAGCGCTACTTAAAAACAGATGAGTGCTTACCTGCAAAAAAGTGCACACCCCACTCATGGGATTCAAATACACAATGAGCATACACATGACCTGTCTGCCACTTGGAGGATGTTAGTTTCACTAACAATTTGCAATTTGTTAGGTACTTGTCCCTCCCACTGTCGAAGAAGTCTTTCCTCCATGGGAGGGGACCTAACACTAACTAAAACCTACCTATGCATATGCATAGCCTGGGCGCGCTACCAGTAAAATTAAGAATTGCGCAGAAAAAGTGGGATCAGCGCATCACCAGGCCGCCTCTGAATGGCCTCAGCTCAGAGATGCGCTGAGCCCCCCCAGGAACTACGAACGCACCTTGAACCAAACAGAGGCTCTGCATATACACCAAAGAAAAACTAACAAGTGGGAGCAGCTGACCAGAATTAAATCAAACATAGCAAAGAAATGAACAGCGCTACTTAAAAACAGATGAGTGCTTACCTGCAAAAAAGTGCACACCCCACTCATGGGATTCAAATACACAATGAGCATACACATGACCTGTCTACCACTTGGAGGATGTTAGTTTCACTAACAATTTGCAATTTGTTAGGTACTTGTCCCTCCCACTGTCGAAGAAGTCTTTCCTCCATGGGAGGGGACCTAACACTAACTAAAACCTACCTATGCATATGCATAGCCTGGGCGCGCTACCAGTAAAATTAAGAATTGCGCAGAAAAAGTAGCAGAGCCTCTGTTTGGTTCAAGGTGCGTTCGTAGTTCCTGGGGGGGCTCAGCGCATCTCTGAGCTGAGGCCATTCAGAGGCGGCCTGGTGATGCGCTGATCCCACTTTTTCTGCGCAATTCTTAATTTTACTGGTAGCGCGCCCAGGCTATGCATATGCATAGGTAGGTTTTAGTTAGTGTTAGGTCCCCTCCCATGGAGGAAAGACTTCTTCGACAGTGGGAGGGACAAGTACCTAACAAATTGCAAATTGTTAGTGAAACTAACATCCTCCAAGTGGTAGACAGGTCATGTGTATGCTCATTGTGTATTTGAATCCCATGAGTGGGGTGTGCACTTTTTTGCAGGTAAGCACTCATCTGTTTTTAAGTAGCGCTGTTCATTTCTTTGCTATGTTTAAAATATATTGTTTGCTAGCATGAGGCTTGCCGTTTTCACCATATTTAACATTCTAGATGCATTAGGAAAGTCCCTCTTCACACGTTGATTTGCAGCCCTTGACTCCTTTTGCTTTTATTTTTTGTGTTCTGTTTAGTGGTGTAGGAAGAGATTGTTATTAATTTCTTCACAAACAGTTAGTTTGTCTTGTCATGCTGTGTTTAAATCTGTTCAGTTCTTGTCATTAATTTAATGTATTTTGTTTTTGTTCAGTGATAGTGAAAAAAATATGTAAATCATCAGCTGTGTCTTGTATGTGAACAACACATATACACACATCACCACCTTTTCCCATTATAGCAAAATAAAAATTGAAGGCTGAATCAACTCGGGTAGTGATGATTTCCCCATGGTACATGGACAGGCATCAGCGTTGTTTATTTTACACTTTGCCATAACTCAGACTTTTTATGAATACTGTAGTCTAGATAAATGTGTCATATGATCTATCAGAGTATTTGAGGGCAAAAAATTGCACCAACCTAATTCAATAAACTTTATTCCATCAAGCAATCAATCAATCATTAATGGAAACAGTGGGAAATTGCAGCAGGCCCAGGCAGCTGAGGGGTGGTGGTACCGAACAACTAACAGTTTTTTTACATGTTCCTACCGTCTCTGCCATGACCAAGGGTGGTTCTAAATGCAAAATAGCTGTTAGCTGTTCTGAACTATTACCCCTGACCATCCACCTGCCTGGACGTCCTGGGATTTCCATCTGTCTCCACTAATGATTTAATACCTGATGGAACATAGTTTATTGACGCAGGTTGGTGCTATCTTTTGGCCTCAAATTCTCTGATACTTATACTACGCTAAACACGAGACAAGCACAGCCAGCAACCCTGTAAATGGCCATAACGGATCAGAGGTGACCCAGACACAGTGTGTTGTCTTTTCCTATATTTCCCACCACATTTATATCCTTAGGTGCTGTTTTTATTCTCACTCTACTTATACATTTTAAAAATATAATCTGTGTTCAATAATTGTAATTGCACATTAAAGGGAAAGACTATTCTTTATTTAATGAAGCATAAGAGAGACAGCAAGAGAGAGTGAGGCATGCAAGTGGCGTTCCCATATTTTTGTACGACACCAAGCAATACAAAGCTTGTAGTATTGATGTTCTGATTGACCTTAGATAAGCTCTTGCAGAATAATGTCTTACCTAAATCTGATATCAAATGATTACACTATTGTGTAATAATTTGTACGCCTGTACTTATTAGTTTAAGAGTACAGACAGGACCATTGCCATGGCCCTGCCCACCCACTTTACCATACAGCAGCCCTGAACCAGAACAGAGGCTGGTTTATTGTCAAATGGGAAGGCAGGGGTTGAGACTTTACCCCAGAAAACAATGCCTCTGCCCACGCACATGGTCATACGCTTTTACTCAAGTGGGTGAGCTGGGATATAGCTGCAAAGGATGAGGCCACATGCTCTTCAGTGGTGGTGAATCCCTGGCCATAGAACGGGTGTTAATGTAGTTCCCTACTGGTTTTTTTGGCATGTACTTTGGTTATTATCTACATTTTGAGGGAAGGATTTGATTTATTGTAAATTGCAATGACTGGAGATGCCAATGATGTGTGAGCTCAGTGTGAGCTCAGACTAGTGTAAATTGCCTCAATACAGTGAATTTTTGCTCCAATTTGAGTATACTCCCACTGTTATGTTATGCCAATGGTTGCATGGATTTCTGAAGATGGATATGTACATTGAAGAACTTATGAAAGATTGGCTGCAAATAGCTTTGTTTCATGAACAATTTTGGATATCCTAGTATAATTGAGTTGAAAGCAATAATGCCAAAGAAATCAATCTGCTACCACGTGTTTCATGTCTATTTAAAACTCTTTCTTTTCTCATACCGGGAGATCTTCCCTAAAATATACACTCTTCTAATAGAGTACATCTGAAAAAATAATTCAGCATAATAATAATAATAATAATAATTAATAAAAAAATAACATTTACTAGACAAGACACAGTACTAGTCCAAGGCTGGATGTTGATCCCAACTAAGATAATTTTTGGGTAACTGAATGCAAAAATACACAAATCCAATCTAAATCTAAATAACCCTTCTAAGGTCTGTTTCAGGGTCTGTACCCAACAAAGGAAATAATATTGCTAAAATCTAAAACTTGCTCCTTTAGCTATAGAAGCAAATGAGTGAGAAATTTACAGTAGTTCTTTCATATACAGATGAACAGTGAGGTAAAAGAATTTCTCAACACATGATTTTGCAGTAGGAGAACAGAGGCACCAGCAGAATAAAAGTGGATAAAATCTTTAAAATTTGCTTGGAGGAAGTGGTGGACTTACCTCAATAAAGCAGACACGAAAGACTGTCTGCAAAGTAGCAATCACATTTATTAAATAGTATCCCAAAAGTGCAACACGTTTTGCAGGCCGAACCCGCTTCATCAGACAATAAACGTGGTGACAAAACAGAATTTCGGCAATAGCAGGTGAGGCGCTACACCTGCTATTTGCGAAATTCTGTTTTTCCCACGTTTAGTGCCTGATGAAGCAGGCTCGGCCTGCGAAACGCTTTGCAATTTTGGGGTACTATTTAATAAATGTGATTGCTACTTTTCAGACAGTCTTTCGTGTCTGCTTTATGGAGGTAAGTCCACCACTTCCTCCAAGCAAATTTTAAAGGTTTTATCCACTTTTATTCTGCTGCCGCCTCTGTTCTCCTACTGAAAAATTGTGTCCACCCCTGGTGGAGGGATGATCTACCCCTTTTTCTCATCTACAGAGAGCGACTTCTTAGCTTTGAGTGAGGACAGCAAAAACTCGGTATACAGAGGCGCCAGAGTAGAGTAAAACGTTTTAAAAACCGCTTAAAAGGAGAGGGGGATGTTAAGGTGGACTCACCTCCCTCTTACAAAAAAAGAAAACTCACTTGAGTCTCAATAAAATAGAATTGTCAAGTAATTTATTCAACTCCACAAATGCAACGCGTTTCGCGGGCGTGATCCCGCTTCCTCAGGCAAAAATGGGAGCACAACTCAGTGGGTCAAGCAATAGGTGTGAGCGCCTCTTTGTGCTCCTATTTTTGCCTGAGGAAGCGGGGTCACGCCCGCGAAACGCGTTGCATTTGTGGAGTTGAATAAATTACTTGACAATTCTATTTTATTGAGACTCAAGTGAGTTTTCTTTTTTTGTAAGAGGGAGGTGAGTCCACCCTAACATCCCCCTCTCCTTTTAAGCGGTTTTTAAAACGTTTACTCTACTCTGGCGCCTCTGTATACCGAGTTTTTGCTGATCTTCTAGTCCACCCTGGGTGGAGGGGTGCATCCCCATCTACTATCTACAGAGAGCGACTTCTTAACCTGAGTGGGGTCAGGTCCTAATGCTCCCCACCTGCATTTAAAGTGGTTGCCTATTGGTAACCCGTGTTTGTGAGTATATATATATACATAAAATTGTATTGAACTCTTCATTTTACCTGACAACACTGCACCATATTGGGCTCTCGATTCTCTTCTTGTTTTTAAGCATTGAGTGAGGACAGGTCTAATCTCCTCACCTGCTTATACAGTGGTTGCCTGTGTGGTAACCCACGTCTGTGAGTATATTCTTCTCACTGATTTGCCTTACTTCGTTTATGTTTTAACATACTACATTATATTGGGCTCTCGGTTTCTCTACACTTTTTCTCAACACATGAAGTCTCCATATGATCTAGGTCAGTGGTCATCAAACTAAGGCCTGCGGGCCGAATGTGGCACCCTGAGGCTTTTTTACCGGCCCCACACTCACAGAATGTAGTACTTATAGATGTGGTCATCTACATCTTTAAATATTGGTGGTCCGCATATAGAATAGCACAGGGCTGTGGAGTCGGTACATGTACCCAAAATTGCTCAGACTCCGACTCCATGACTTTTTAGTCTAATTTTAACAAAGGCTATAGATTTGGTTCAAAAATGATCAGACTCTGACTCCTCAGTTTACTTAAACCACTGACTCAAACTCTACGTACCCAAAATTGCTCTGACTCCTCGACTCCGACTCCACAGCTCTGGAATAGCAGTGCTGGCACCACCCATCCACATGGAAGCCAGAAAGCAGTAATTTGCTGGTTTCCAATCAAATTCCACATCAGGTGACACTGCTGTCCAATTGGACTGAAATGCAAAGATGTTGGAAAGCAACAGATACAACGACAATTCAGTGACACTGCTGTCCAATTGGACTGAAATGCAAAGATGTTGGAGAGCAACAGATACAACGACAATTCACAGAACAAAGAGAACAAAGTATACTCTACTGTTCTGGATTTCTACAGTATTTTTACCTCATAACTTGTGGAGTATCAAACCCTGTTTTAAAAAAATCAGTTATTCTCCACCTTTTACAGTGGGATGCGAAAGTTTGGGCAATCTTGTTAATCGTCATGATTTTCCTGTATAAATCGTTGGTTGTTACGATAAAAAATATCAGTTAAATATATTATATAGGAGACACACACAGTGATATTTGAGAAGTGAAATGAAGTTTATTAGATTTACAGAAAGTGCGCAATAATTGTTTAAATAAATTTAGGTCAGGTGTATAAATTTGGGCACTGTTGTCATTTTATTGATTCCAAAACCTTTAGAAATAATTATTGGAACTTAAATTGGCTTGGTAAGCTCAGTGACCTCTGACCTACATACACAGGTGACCCCTGATCTAGGGTGTAGGAATTTAATTACAAGATATTGACACGGTGAAGGTTTACACTGAAACTTATAGGAAGATTTTTCAGCAGAGAGATGATCACTGCTGGTGATGCCATGTAAGACAGGCAAATATGTTGTATAAATCATCGTGCTTTTTTTCAAATGCAAAGTTGTTGGAAAGCAACAGATACAATGACAATTCAGAATAAAGAGAACAAAGTATACCCTACTTGTTCTGGATTTCTACAGTATTTTCACATCATAACTTGTGGAGTATCAAACCCTGTTTTGAAAAAAATCAGTTATTCTCCACCTTTTACAGTGGGATGCGATAGTTTGGGCAACCTTGTTAATCGTCATTTTCCTGTATAAATCGTTGGTTGTTGCGATAAAAAATGTCAGTTAAATATATTATATAGGAGACACACACAGTGATATTTGAGAAGTGAAATGAAGTTTATTGGATTTACAGAAAGTGCGCAATAATTGTTTAAATAAAATTGGCAGGTGCATACATTTGGGCACTGTTGTCATTTTATTGATTCCAAAACCTTTAGAAATAATTATTGGGATTTAAATTGGCTTGGTAAGCTCAGTGACCCCTGACCTACGTACACAGGTGAATCTAATTATGAGAAAGAGTATTTAACCACTTCACATCCAAACCTTGTTTTCCCCTAATGGACCAGAGCAGTTTTGACGCTTTAGCTGTGTCCCTTTTTAATCAGCAATAACTTAATCTGTACTCATGTCACTTAAATGATCTATATATCGATTTTTTTCAAGACAAACTAAGCTTTCATTGGGGGTATTTGGTCCCAAGTAAAATGTTCCTCTCTATGCATTTTAATGGGAAAAAGTGGGAAAACAATTATTCTCAATTTTGACCAATTCCTGTTTAAAAATAAAAAGTGCTATTGACATAAGAACTGTGCCACCAGTTTATGTCGCCCCAGTATAGATATCCAGATGTGTCCCCAGTATCACCCCCCCCCCCCCCCCCCCCAAGTATAGCCAGATGTGTCCCCAATATCAGCCCCCCCAGCATAGCCAGATGTGTCCCCTGTCTTTGCCACCCCCAGAATAGATTGACAGATGCACCCCCAGGAATGGTGCCCCTCCTTTATAGCCAGATGTGTTCCCGGGATCAGAATTACCCCATTATAGCCAGATGTACCCCCAGGATTAGTGCTGCCCCCCCATTATAGCCAAATGTGCCCCCACTATTAATTTATGGCCCCCCAGGTGCCCAGATGTGCCATATTATTAAATCCCCCCTCCCTTCGGTTACCCAGATGTCCCCCAGTCAGTTTAACTCCCCCTTTACATATCTCCCCCCCAAAGAACTGATAGTCAGATGTCCTCCCCCCCCCCCCATCAGGCAGCCCCCTCCTTGCACAAATCATTAAAAAAATCCACCAGCAAGCATCCTTTCTCACCTTACCTTGTTCCTGCGACTATCCTGAAGCCCGATCCTCTGATATCCACTCTGCAGTCAGCCGCGTATTGCCGACAACCCGAGTCCCGGCTTGATGATGTCATCAAGCCGGGATCTGGGTAGCCGGCAATACGCGGCTGACTGCAGAGCGGGGATCGAAGGCTCAGGCTTCAAGATAGTCGCAGGAACGAGTTAAGGTGAGAGAGGCTGCTTGCTGGTGCATTTTTTTAATGATTTGTGCATGGAGGGGGACAGATGAAGGATTGCTGCAGTTGACAACTGCAGCGATCGTTCATGGGAAGGCGGGTGGACTAATTGGCTACAAGGGAGCATGTTCCCTTTCAACAATTAGTAAGGCAGCTGACAGTGCCGGGGTGCGCTCTGAAGGGCACCCGATTTTGCACAGCAGGGCTGCAAGCTTAATCAGTATATTTACATCATGGTGGCTTGGAGGGTGCTACAGATGACGTAGATATACTGTAGCAGTGGAAAAAGTGGTTATGGGGGTCAATTGTAAGTTTCCATCATCTTTTAATTTTCTCTGAAGAATAGCAACATGGTGGTCTTAAAACAACTCTTAAATGACCTGAAGACAAAGATTGTTCACCAGCATGGTTTAGGGGAAGGATACAGAAAGCTGTCTCAGAAATTTCAGCTGTCAGTTTCCACAGTTAGGAACATATTGAGGTAATGGAAGACCGCAGGCTCAGTTCAAGTTAAAGGAGTTATCAGCCAAATTAGGTAAAATGAGCTTTACTCACCTGGGGCTCACTCCAGTAGAAATGGCCCGAACGGTTTGCTGGCGAACGGGAACCAGCAAACTTCCGGGGTTCGCGATCCGGAAGTTCGATTTGCTACATAGTGCATTATTAGGGTCAACTTTGACCCTCTACATCACAGTCAGCAGGCACATTGTAGCCAATCAGGCTACACTCCCTCCTGGAGTCCCATCCCCCCCCCCCTTATAAAAGGCAGGCAGCATCAGGCATTGGACTCACTCGTGTGCCTGCAGTAATTTGAGAAGGGAGAGCTGCTGCAGAGAGAGCTATAGGGAAAGCTTAGTTAGGCTCTTGAAGGCTTGTTAGCTTTCTCCTTGCTGATTCTTATTGCTAAAAAAGCACCCCTCAACAGCTCTCTATACCCTCGGTATAGGCACAAAGTGGCGGACATGCTACCAACTCACCTGAAGGCAGAAAGGATGATGCACATGCAGAACAAGCTGGCAACTATGCTTTACAGTGCGTTTAAGGGTAATGTCACAGCACAATGGAATAAAGCTGCCACTGCCAGTAATCCTCCTCCTCCCATGTCCACGCAGGCAAGGACAGGACGCTTTAGCGATCTCATGGTGATGTCGGACATGCGAACATTTTTTAGTCCAACACCTTGCCTTTAGCTCTTCCGGATCCACCCTCCACCAACGCCTCGACCGGCAGGTAGCCGACTACCTGGCCTTAAGTGTGGATGTACAGGGAGTGCAGAATTATTAGGCAAATTAGTATTTTGACCACATCATCCTCTTTATGCATGTTGTCTTACTCCAAGCTGTATAGGCTCGAAAGCCTACTACCAATTAAGCATATTAGGTGATGTGCATCTCTGTAATGAGAAGGGGTGTGGTCTAATGACTATCAACACCCTATATCAGGTGTGCATAATTATTAGGCAACTTCCTTTCCTTTGGCAAAATGGGTCAAAAGAAGGACTTGACAGGCTCAGAAAAGTCAAAAATAGTGAGATATCTTGCAGAGGGATGCAGCACTCTTAAAATTGCAAAGCTTCTGAAGCGTGATCATCGAACAATCAAGCGTTTCATTCAAAATAGTCAACAGTGTGGCAAGAAGCGTGTGGAAAAACCAAGGCGCAAAATAACTGCCCATGAACTGAGAAAAGTCAAGCGTGCAGCTGCCAAGATGCCACTTGCCACCAGTTTGGCCATCTTTCAGAGCTGCAACATAACTGGAGTGCCCAAAAGGACAAGGTGTGCAATACTCAGAGACATGGTCAAGGTAAGAAAGGCTGAAAGACGACTACCACTGAACAAGACACACAAGCTGAAACATCAAGACTGGGCCAAGAAATATCTCAAGACTGATTTTTCTAAGGTTTTATGGACTGATGAAATGAGAGTGAGTCTTGATGGGCCAGATGGATGGGCCCATGGCTGGATTGGTAAAGGGCAGAGAGATCCAGTCCAACTCAGACGCCAGCAAGGTGGAGGTGGAGTACTGGTTTGGGCTGGTATCATCAAAGATTTGCTTGTGGGGCCTTTTCGGGTTGAGGATGGAGTCAAGCTCAACTCCCAGTCCTACTGCCAGTTTCTGGAAGACAGCTTCTTCAAGCAGTGGTACAGGAAGAAGTCTGCATGCTTCAAGAAAAACATGATTTTCATGCAGGACAATGCTCCATCACACGCGTCCAAGTACTCCACAGTGTGGCTGGCAAGAAAAGGTATAAAAGAAGAAAAACGAATGACATGGCCTCCTTGTTCACCTGATCTGAACCCCATTGAGAACCTGTGGTCCATCATAAAATGTGAGATTTACAAGGAGGGAAAACAGTACACCTCTCTGAACAGTGTCTGGGAGGCTGTGGTTGCTGCTGCACGTAATGTTGATGGTGAACAGATCAAATCACTGACAGAATCCATGGATGGCAGGCTTTTGAGTGTCCTTGCAAAGAAAGGTGGCTATATTGGTCACTGATTTGTTTTTGTTTTATTTTTGAATGTCAGAAATGTATATTTGTGAATGTTGAGATGTTATATTGGTTTAACTGGTAAAAATAAATAATTGAAATGGGTATATATTTGTTTTTTGTTAAGTTGCCTAATAATTATGCACAGTAATAGTCACCTGCACACACAGATATCCCCCTAAAATAGCTAAAACTATAAACAAACTAAAAACTACTTTCAAAAATATTCAGCTTTGATATTAATACGTTTTTTGGGTTCATTGAGAACATGGTTGTTGTTCAATAATAAAATTATTCCTCAAAAACCCAACTTGCCTAATAATTCTGCACTCCCTGTAGACACTGTGAGCAGCGATGAACCCTTGGACTACTGGGTGCGCAGGCTTGACTTGTGGCCAGAGCTGTCCCAATTTGCCATCCAACTTCTGTCTTGCCCTGCCTCAAGCGTCCTGCCAGAATGGACCTTCAGTGCAGCTGGAGGCATTGTCACTGAGAAGAGAAGTCGCCTAGGTCACAAAAGTGTTCAGTACCTCACCTTTATCAAAATGAATGAGGCATGGATCCCGGAGGGTTACTGTCCGCCCGAAGACTAAGTCAGTCCCCACACCCGGAAGTACTCTCACATTCCTCATACTAATCCATGCTACTTAATAAACTCAGGTGTCCTCTGGCATTACAGAGGCGCCAAGTTCGCTGATATAATACAGATGGTAAGTTTGCCTTCTCCTTATACCCTTGTTTACTTGCTGCCAAAAACCCTCCCTCCCTCCTCCTTCTGTAGACCACGTCAACCCTTTCTCCCAGTTTCACCCACTATTCACTGTTGTTCTGCATGATGTCCGCAACAACCAGCAGCAAACCCAGCCAATTTTTACTTTGAGTATTTGCATATTTGTTTGTATTTATCATTGGTCTTACTCTGTTCAGCACAATGCACCTTTAACATTCCCCCTACCCATTCTAAAGCTGTCAAGCATACCTCTGAGACTACTATCAGTTCAAAACTAATATTTATAACCCGCGCACAACTTGTCACTAAAATGTAATGCAAAATGTAAATTTACGTATTCATATCAGCACTTTGACGATTTTATGCCTCTGGTTGTCTGTTTGTGTATTTTCTGCAGCAGTGACTCCTACTGTATTTTGCCTGAGGAAGCGGGATGTATGGCCCGTAAACGCGTTGCATTGAGTTCCGAATAAATTGTTGACTGTCTGAATCGCAGTCCTTGCCTGTGTCTGTTTGGAGGGGGTAAGACCACCGCTGCCTCCTCTGTTTAATAAGTTGGTTTTTTAAGTTCATTTAATTACCTTTTATTCTTTTGGTGCCTCTGTATCTTGTACACTACATTGAGTCCACCCTGGGTGGAGGGTTGTTACCCTATTTTCCTGTCTACAGAGAGCGACTTTTTATTCCTGAGTTGGGTCAGGATTGTTCTCCCCACCTGCCTATACAGTGGTTGCCTATTGGTAACCCTGGTTTGTAAGGATCATTTTAACTTCTTATTTATTTTGCTGTCCCCAAGACGAATTACACTATTGGGGCTCTTGGTGTCCCTCTGCTTTATTAACTGAATAATTACGTAGTGGAGTAGAATATAGTTCTAAGAGCTAAGGTATATGTAATAGTATGAAGGGATATGCAATACCTGTTATTCTTCTACACATTGTAAATGACAATATGGTTTTTCATGTGAAAAGTTGAATAAAGAATCCAAAAAAAAAAGTGTCAGGCAGTATTTTCAAGCCAAGTTCAGCCACTTACAAACTTACTGCATGTGCCTACAGTCTTTAAAGAGACACTGAAGCGAAAAAAAATTATGATATTATGATTTGTATGTGTAGTACAGCTAAGAAATAAAACATTAAGATCAGATACATCAGTCTAATTGTTTCCAGTACAGGAAGAGTTAAGAAACTCCAGTTGTTATCTCTATGCAAACAAGCCATTAACTCTCCGACTAAAGGTAGCCATACACTGGTCGATTTGCTATTAGATCGACCAGCTGACAGATCCCTATCTGATCGAATCTGATCAGAGAGGGATCATATGGCTGCCTTTACTGCAAACAGATTGTGAATCGATTTCAGCCTGAAACCGATCACAATCTGTGGAGCCGCCGCTGCCGCCTGTCCTCCCTCCCCCCGCGCATACATTACCTGACGCTGGCTCCCGGGCATCTTCTCCGCATCTTCTCCACGCTGCACCCACTCCATCCCGGCGCTTCCTGTGTCACTCCGTGACCATGAAGTTCAAATAGAGCGTCCTCTATTTGAACTTCCTGGTCACTGCAGTGACAGGAAGCGCCGGGATGGAGCGGGTGCAGCACGGAGAAGATGCGGAGAAGACGCCCGGGATCCAGCGTCAGGTAATGTATACCTGATCGGATCGGCCGCCGCTAGCGACGCGCTCCCTACCCGCGGGCGATCGAGGGTAATTTCCCACACGGCGCGATCGACAGACCGATCCGATTTCGGGAGGAAATCAGATCGGCGGGTGCGTTTAGCGCGAACGATTGGCAGCAGATTCGATCCCAGGATCGAATCTGCTGTCGAAACGGCCGCGAATCGGGCCAGTGTATAGCCACCTTAAGTCTTAGTCCTGGAGAGGGCTGTTATCCGACTTTTATTATCTCAACTGTAAGTGAACTGTTTACTTTTTCTCTGCTAGAGGAGAGGTCATTACTTCACAGACTGCTCTGAAAGACTAATTTTGAATGCTGAGTGTTGTGTAATCTGCACATAATATAGAATGATGCAATGTTAGAAAAAACACTATATACCTGAAAATAAAAGTATGAGAATATTTTCTTTGCTGCTAATCTTCGAGTAATTATTCATAGTACACAACCAATTCACTATATCATATTTTTTTTTTCGCTTCAGTGTCTCTTTAAATTTGGGGTGTTTCAGTTAGTGTTAGGCATATTGGTAGGAAGGTTAGTGTTAGGCATTTCAGTAGGAGTGTTAGTGTTAGGCACTTCAGAGAGTTAGTGTGATAGGTTGAGGGAGGTCACAAGTTGACTTTTCTATGAACTATTGGTGCTAGATAGTAAAATATCACTAATACAATATACTGATGTACTGATGTAATACTATCAGCATCAGCTAGTGCCTAACTCAATAGCATCCATAATAAACGTATGGTTCCGCTCTTGGTGTTGCTGCCAGCTGAGTACATGATGGGAATCTGCTGTGCATGAGGGATATGTTTGTCTGCCGCACCTTTACCATGTTTGATGCTGCAGTTCCTAACATTTACATTTGTGACCCCGAAGGGTAAGCTTGAAAAGCTAGATAGACTATAGCTGAAGCCATGCAAATGCTAGATGTGCTTTCTTACTTCAGAAATTATAAATATCAGAGGCTACAGATTAAAGTAGAAAGCTATTTTACTAAACCTTGTTCTTTCTGGTGAAACATGAATTTAAACCATTAGTTGATAGTTATGAAGTGTACTGTTCCAGTGTGCTAAAGATTGTTGTGGAGGTCATGTAACAGATTTAAGAAACTCAGTTTATAAAATAAAAGTTTTGTCTACTTTTCCAGACCACCCAAGGAAAAAAATACAGGCCTCTTCAATCTCTAGAATGTTGTTTTCAATATATGCTTTGCAGCTTGGACTTCTTTTTTAATAGATTTTAGCAGTTAGATTGCCAAAGGTTAGACCTCTACCTCTGAGTAATAATCTAAGGGAGAAACTTGGCTCTAAGAACGCAAAGCTTCACGCTGCAGATGTCAACAGAGCAGGAAAAAGTTTCAGCAAGGTTTAAGCTTTCTTTTACTTGCAATATTCATTTGTTTTAGTTTTATTTTGAAAGCAAAGCCAGAGGTGTTATTACCGTGCCGACATACACTGTTTATAAATGTTGCTATACAATATCTACTTGGCTGGGTAAAAGGTTCCTTTGGTGTGATGGAATATTAGATAGGCTGACTGTGTAGAAAAGCTATGTAATTTAGCCTTCCCCCCAAAAAAAGAGAGAAACAATTTCATGCTCAGAATGTATGTTAGACACTGTTATTAAATCTATAGCTTTAAAAGTTTGTCTCCTCCTTGCCCCTTCTAAATGAAAGCTGGTGGCACCTCCCTCCAAAGCCCCTTTTATATTCACTGGAAGCCCAAAGCTTGGCACTCACAATGCAATATTCCTACCATAGTTTGGATCTTGTATTTGTCAATAAATAGTGTAATGTGCATTATACCAGCAACACATGGTGTACATAACCCAAGCTGCACTATTTGCACAACACACATTATGTTGTTTGTGTAAACACTACACGAAAATTGCAGAGTGTTCTCCATGCATGGCAATTTTACCCTAGTTTCATGAATAGGGCCGTGGTTTTTATGATATGGAATCTTCTGATTTTTTTTATCTTTAATAAAGCACTTATTGGTTTACATTAATGTGGATACACACACACACACACACACACACACACACACACACACACACACACACACACACACACACACACACACACACACACACTGTATTTTTTGGGCTATAAGACTCACTTTTGGAAAAAAGTCAATGCATCTTATAGTCCAAATGCAGGGAGTTCATAACTTGTGAATGCTTGCCAATACGAACCTCTCCAACCGCCGCAATGTTGGGGACTCTCTGTACTATGCTCATGCAACGGAGGACACAGGGGTACACAAAGGGGCATAGAGGAGGACAGAGGCGGACACATGCAGGATACAGGAAAACACAAGGGAGAGAGAGGAGGACACAGGGAGACACAAGAGCTACAAGGGGGCATGAGGTACAATGGGGGCATAATCCACAAGACGCCCCTTCACCATGGATGCACCAGGTTTAGTTTATATGCGAGATTTATACCCACAGGAAATTTCAGAGTAGAAACAGAGTGCCTGACATCCATGCAAAGCACCCACTTGAACTAGTACACACAGATTTAGCAGGCCCTTTAGAGCTAGTTGCAAAAGATGGATTTAGATAAATCATTGCATTCACTGATGATTATTCTGTTGCAGTGTTATTCTGGTGCAGTGACCCTCACTGATAAGAAATTCCAATTATATTTCCTAGCAGAAAATGGCTTGTGAGAGCAAGAAAGATATAAAAAGGGGAATTTCTTATAAGTGAGGGTAACACTGTAGTCACTTCCTGTCTGAGTCAGGAATGAGTCAGCTACTTACATACCTGATATTTAACTCTTTCAGGCAGAAGAACGAAAAAAAAGGAACACAGCATAGTTATTTCTGTGCTAGGCACTGTACATACACATGTCTATCTCATCATGTCACTTCGGGTATCCTTTAACCCTTCCGACTGGTTCCATTCCGGGTTGAAGAAGGAAGTATTTGTAGTCAACTGGCACGGCTTGGAACGCAGCTTGGGATCCAAGGTGGGATGGGTTAAACAAGACGGCTGCTGGGTAAGTTTAACACCCCCTTCACTCCAAGCCCCCCCCCCCCCCCACACACACACACACACACATCCGCTCAGGTGCACTAATTAGGAGGATGAAATCTGAATAAAATCATTCGGATTTGATCCGGTGCTCATCCGTGGTCTTGAAGACAATCAGATTTCGATAGCTATCACAAAGAACCCAGTTTGTTGTCAGAGGACAAACATATTGGCATTAAATTCCATTTTTTTAGATCTGTTCTAAGTGTCCTATGAACAAAATGGTAGCTGATATTATGACTAAACCAATAACAAAGTTTAAGTTAGATAGATTTATAAGTTACATTTTTGGAGTGTAAGCAATTTATGATGCAACTGTACCAAATTATTCCTTTTTAGCAAAATGACAGAACTGCAAAAAAATTTTTAAGGCTGCAGTGAGCATGGGGTTGCTGAAGACTGCATAGATCATAGTTTATGTCATGTGTTTATGTTATAGGGCTGGATACTGCTGTCTTCTCTTTGTTTTACAGGTGCTGTATGGTGAGGTGAGGAGCTTGATTCTATAATTAGACTGAGTTGAGATGCAGATATGGTAATGTGGCCAATCAGGTGTTGCGGTGATCTAATTGGGCCACTTGTTTTCCCTCCAGCAAGGCTCGCCCAACCATCATCCAGCTTGTGTGGACTTAGTTTTCCTCTCAGAGTGACAGGCGTCACTCACAGCAGACTGTTGGAGCTGAGAGGTCGTGCTGTGTCTGCTGCCTGAGGTTATTTTCTCTGAGGTATATCTTAGCCTCAAATGTATTATTTTATTTGGTTTTTATTTTTTATTTATTTGATGTCTGAGCACGTACTTCGTGAGCTCTTTCTTAGGGCTCAGGCTCAGGATGGTGAGAGGGCTCTGTGGATGATTTTGGAGGCTATGCCGCCCGTAGGTGTGATTCCCACCCCTTCTGCTATCTAACCTGCTTTTTTGCCTCCGGCTCCATCTTTTTCTTTTTCATCAGCCGCTTCTCTGAACAGATGGCCGGGATCCCTTCAGGTTCAGAGGCCTGAGTTGCTAGCGCCGCCTCCTCCTTCTTCAGCACTGGCTAGTGCTTCTCCGGGTCCCAGTGATGTGTCTGGGCTGCCTTCCCATTAGCTTCGCTCGGAGCCAAGCACTAGCGCTGATCTTCCTGTGCCTGCGCTTGAAGCTCCTGCTGCCCGTGATGCGCAGCCCGGGGGAAAGTCGGTGGCGAAGAAGAGTCAGCCCATCTCCAGCAAGAGGAAGAGGAAAAATAAGTCCCCCTACTCTCCGCCTCAGGATTGGCCTGGAAGAGGATCGGGGTCGGCGGGCGGTCTTAGCTGCCGGGCTCCAGATCCATGTCTGAGGCCTCCGGCGGCAGCGCCACCCGTGGTGGATGTTCCCCAAGTTGTTGAGCCAATTCAAGTGGCTCAGTCTCCTCAAGCCCAGCACGCACCGCAGATGCCAGCACAGCAGCCGGGTGAGTGTGTGGGTAATTCTACTTTCCTCCAGCCTGTCCGGTTGGAGGATTCTGTTAACTTGTTAATAAGCGTGTTAGCTACCAGAGGGGGACAGGGGGGACAGCAATGTGTGGGAACTGGGGTTGCTGTGAATGCTGCAGTGGTGTGGTCAGGAGGCATTCCGCCTGTGCAGGCTAGATCCGTGGTTGACTCTCCTTATATTTTACCTAATCTCCAAGCAGTGAGTAACCCTTCTGTTTCTACATTATCTAATGTAACTCCGCAGGTAGTACAGCAACCTAATGTTTTTTATTCACCTGTTGCTGTTTCCCAAACAGTGCCTAATCAACAGGAACCGGTTAGAGTTCCAGGTGTGGCTGAATTTTTTTATAGGGAAACGTTAGCCTGCGAAGTGTCACCTCTAGGGTTTCACTTGCCCTTATCAGTCAAAGAAAAGTTATGGAACAATGATTACATAGCTTTACTATCTTTACTTCCTTCACACAAGGAATTTGTAGCATCTGATAAGAAGGATGCTGAGAGTGAACGCAGGAGGCCGGTGGCACGCACATTTTCTAATTGGCTTCAGGCCTTCTGCACGTATGCTGGCATTTTATGTCGGAAGCGCACGGAATTGTGTATTGGCCTTTTAAAACATATTGCCATTATCTTGGAGGCGCACAAGAATTATGGACCACTTAGTTGGTTCTTTTATGATGAATCCTTCCGCCAGATGTTGGCGGTGCATCCTAATTTAAAATGGGGGTCAAAGGAGGTTGACCTGTGGTTATCATTAATGTTACCACATAGGGGCCAGACCACTAAACCAGTGAACACGGGAATAGCCGCTCATGGTACTTTGAAAAAGGGAATATGCTACTCGTTTAATGAGGGTCAATGCAAATACCCTAACTGTAGGTTCCGTCATGAGTGTTCTTTTTGTTCTGGTCCTCATGCACTGGTGAAATGTCTTAAGAAGAATACTGGGGCTCAGCAGTCATTTCAGGCTAGGGAATCCTTTCCCAAAAGGGCGGAGTCCAGTTCAAGTTCTAAGAATGTTGCCTTGGCTGGAAATTTTTCCAAGGCAGCAGATATCTAGTTTTTTGTTTTGTGTTTTTTGCGACTGATTTTTAATTCCGGCTTTTGAAGGCATGGGTTGCGAGTGGGTCGCAAATTTAAAGTCGGTGGATAGGTATCCGGATGTGGTTGAAAAGAAATTATCTAAATAAATTGAACTGGGCCGCATAGCTGGTCCTTTCGAGGAGCCTCCTTTTGATAATTTTCGATTATCTCCTTTGGGGGTGGTACCCAAAAAAGAGCCTGGGGATTTTAGAATTATACATCATTTATCCTTTCCAAAAGGAGGCTCCTTGAATGATGCTATTCCCCACGACTGGGTGTCAGTAAGGTACACATCGTTTGATGATACGGTTGAATTAGTGACATTTTTTGGGGTGGGGGCCCTCATGGCAAAAACGGACATTAAGTCTGCTTTTCATTTACTGACTTTTTGTCCGTCTGGGTTTTCTTTTTTGGGTTTTCAGTTTCAGGGAAAATTTTACTTTGATATGTGTCTTCCAATGGGGTGTTCGTTGTCTTGTGTGTATTTTGAATGTTTTTCTTCTTTTTTAGAGTGGGTGGTTTGCTACAAACATAGTCAGGGTGGGGGTGTTATGCATTATTTAGATGATTTTTTATTTGTAGGTCCGGGTAATGACCTGATGTGCCAGTCTATTTTACAAACTTTTATTGATATTTCTAATTATTTTGGGGTACCACTTGCACCAGAAAAAATGGTTTATCCATGTACTGAAATCTCGTTTTTAGAAATTTGCATTGATTCTGTTTGGCAGGAATTTCATCTCCCACAAGAAAAAAATGTTGAACTAAGAACTAGATTGCATAATCTTCTTTTAAAAAATAAGGCTACGGTGAAGGAGATTCAGTTTGTTTTGGGCTTGTTGGCTTTTGCGACGCATGTTATGCCTATGGGCAGGGTTTTTCCCCGAAGACTGGCGTTATCTATTGCTGGTCTGAAAGCGCCGTCATTGCATGTTAGATTATCAGCCAATGTTAAAAAAGATTTGATGGTATGAAAGCGGTTTTTGTCAGAGTATAATATCCATACTTTTTGGCAGTCGGAGTTTCAGTCTGCAGATGAGTTGCATCTGTTCACAGTTGCAGCTGGGTCAGTTGTATTCGGTGCTTTTTGGGATGGTCGATGGTGCGCTGAGACTTGGCCAGCTTCTTGGGTTTGTGGCGGCGCCACAAGCAATTGTATGATTAGAACTATTTCCAGTTTTAGTTTCTTTGTGTTTATGGGGCACTCAATTCCAAAACAAGCGTATTCTCCTTCATACGGACAACAAGGGCGTTATGTACGCAGTTAATTGTGTTACGTCTAAGTCTGTTTTTGTTTTAAAATTTTTACGTTGGATTATTTATTATTCATTAAAGTTCAACATCTGGTTAAAGAGGAACTGTAACGGCAAAACGTCCCCTGGGGGATATTCACCTCGGGTGGGGGAAGCCTCCGGATCCTAATGAGGCTTCCCACGCCGTCCTGCGTCCCTCGGGGGTCTCGCTGCAGCCCTCCATACAGCCGTGACGTAATATTTACCTTCCTTGCTCCTGCGCAGGCGCTCTGATGGCTGTCGGCTCCGAAGTAGGCGGAAATACCCGATCGCCGTCGGGTCCGCTCTACTGCGCAGGCACAAGTCTCCGGCGCCTGCGCAGTAGAGCGGACCCGATGGAGATCGGGTATTTCCGTCTATTTCCGAGCCGAATGCAGCCACAGCGCCCCCGCTGGAGCCAGCAAAGGTAAATATTGAAATTACAGTCGGGCCTGTCGCCGGCTGTTCAGAGAGCTGCAGCGAGACCCCCGTGGGACGCAGGACAGCGTGGGAAGCCTCATTAGGATCCAGAGGCTTCCCCCACCCGAGGTGAGTACCCCCCAGGGGATCTTTTTAAAGTTACAGAGTCTCTTTAAAGGCCAGTTATTTACCGGGTAGACAGAATACTGTCGCTGACTGTCTGTCCCGGCAATGTTTGCAGGAGTTCAGAAGGTTGGTACCGTATGCCGAAGAGGTCGGGAAGCTTGTCCGGAACATTTATGGCAAATAATATGGGATGGATTTCATCGGTCGTGGCTGACTCGTTATCGAAGAGGACGTGGGAGGATTACTCTCCTGCATGGAATAAGTGGGAAAAGTTTTGTCAGGAATTGTCAGTTTCTGTATTTGTGGATGATCCTGTCCTTGTGCTTGAATTTGTATGTGATTGTTTGCATAATGGGTTAAAATATAATTCCATATTTAAAATTTTGTCTGGAATTTCCTTTTTTAGGAAACTTTTTGACTCCCCCCCCCCCTCAAAATCTAGGTTTTTGGATGATAGGAGGCCCATTAGTTTTAATTTGGAATAACTACAATTTTACAGTCAGTGTGTTCTTCGTCATATGAGATTTGTTTGTTCACTGCGGCTTTTTGTTTAGCGTACTTTGCGGCTTTACGGATTTCCGAGTTGGTGTCGAAGTCTAGATGTTGTCATTCTCCGTTGTCCTATGATCATGTTCTGGTTTTCAATGATAGGGTGGAGGTCTTTATTCAAAGGTCTAAAACAGATCAGTCCTCAAGAGGGGTTAGGTTGAGTTTATGTGCCCTTCCTGGTTAACTCTTATGTCCTGTGTCTGTTGTACATAACTTCCTTGCTATTCGTGTTCCCTCTCAGTCTTTTTTGTGCCATGAGGACGGGTCTTCTTTGTCAAAATTTCAATTTTCTTCTGTACTGCGTCAATGTCTTTATCGTCTTGGTCTGGGAGGTGAATGTTTTTCTTCACACTCTTTTCATATTGGGGCTGCAACTGAGGCTGCAAAGATAGGTATGGGCAATGAAGTAATACAAAGATTAGGTAGATGGGATTCTAATCGTTTTTTGTTATATGTTCGCCCGCGTCTTTGTTTATATTAATTGTGTATTTTATTACAGGCGTGAACAGAAGAGTGGTCTGGATTTGTGGCCATTCCTTTGTTCACTGGGCTAGAATCAGAGCCTCACAAAGGCCATATGGTGAGAACCTTGCTTTGCCAATGGGGGAATTTTCTGTCATTTGGAAAGGTATCAGGCAGTGGCGTAGCTACAAACCTCTGGGCCCCGATGCGGAATCTGGATGTGGGCCCCCCCCCCCCCGGCAACAATAGCCCCCCCCCCCCGGCAACAACAGCCCCCCCTCCCCCGGGAACACCCGACGCACACACATATCCGAATCCCTATAGCCAGCTATAGGTCCCCCCAGTATAGGTAGCCAGGCATAGGTAAGCCAGTATAGTTGCCCCCGGTATAGGTTAGCCAGGTAGGTGCCTCCAGCATAGGTAGCCAGTATAGTTGCCCCCAGTATAGGTTAGATAGGCAGGCGCCGCCGGTATAAGTTAGATAAGTTAGACAGGTGCCCCCAGTACAGGTTAACTAGGTGGGTGCCTCTAATATAGGTAGCCAGAATAGTTGCCCCCAGCATAGGTTAGATAGGTAGGTGCCTCCAATATAGGTAGCCAGTATAGTTGACACCTGTATAGGCTAGCTAGGTGCCCCCAATACAGGTTAGATAAGTAAGTGCCCCCAGTATAGGTTAGATAGGTAGGTGTCCCCCAGTATAGGTTAGATAGGTAGGTGTCCCCCAGTATAGGTTAGATTAGGTAGCTGTCCCCCAGTATAGGTTAGATGAGGTAGGTGCCCCCCAGTATAGGTTAGATAGGTAGGTGCCCCCCAGTATAGGTTAGATTAGATAGGTGCCCCCCAGTATAAGGTTAGATTAGGTAGGTGCCCCCCAGTATAGGTTAGATTAGGTAGGTGCCCCCCAGTATAGGTTAGATTAGGTAGGTGCCCCCCAGTATAGGTTAGATTAGGTAGCTGCCCCCAGTATAGGTTAGATTAGGTAGCTGCCCCCCAGGATAGATTAGGTAGCTGCCCCCCAGGATAAATTAGGTAGCTGCCCCCCAGGATAGATTAGGTAGCTGCCCCCCCCAGGATAGATTAGGTAGGTAGCTGCCCCCCAGGATAGGGTAGAGTAGGTAGCTGCCCCCCCCCAGGGTAGATTAGGTAGGTAGCTGCCCCCCAGGAAAGATTAGGTAGGTAGCTGCCCCCCAGGATAGATTAGGTAGGTAGCTGCCCCCCAGGATAGATTAGGTAGGTAGCTGCCCCCCCCAGGATAGATTAGGTAGGTAGCTGCCCCCCCAGGATGGATTAGGTAGGTAGCTGCCCCCCCCAGGATAGATTAGGTAGGTAGCTGCCCCCCAGGATAGATTAGGTAGCTGCCCCCCATGATGGATTAGGTAGGTAGCTGCCCCCCAGGATAGATTAGGTAGGTAGCTGCCCCCAGGATAGATTAGGTAGCTTCCCCCGCTTTGCCCCCACATAATGGAGGGGGGAGCCGCAGCCACGGGGAGGGCAGCCTGACCTCTCCCTCCCTTCCTTTCCCCGGGCCCCTCCCCCTCAGATGCAGAGTGAGCTGCCCCCCCCCCCAGGGTAGATTAGGTAGGTAGCTGCCCCCCAGGAAAGATTAGGTAGGTAGCTGCCCCCCAGGATAGATTAGGTAGGTAGCTGCCCCCCAGGATAGATTAGGTAGGTAGCTGCCCCCCCCAGGATAGATTAGGTAGGTAGCTGCCCCCCCAGGATGGATTAGGTAGGTAGCTGCCCCCCCCAGGATAGATTAGGTAGGTAGCTGCCCCCCAGGATAGATTAGGTAGCTGCCCCCCATGATGGATTAGGTAGGTAGCTGCCCCCCAGGATAGATTAGGTAGGTAGCTGCCCCCAGGATAGATTAGGTAGCTTCCCCCGCTTTGCCCCCACATAATGGAGGGGGGAGCCGCAGCCGCGGGGAGGGCAGCCTGACCTCTCCCTCCCTTCCTTTCCCCGGGCCCCTCCCCCTCAGATGCAGAGTGAGCGCGCACGGAAGTGCTGTAGGCAGAACTCACCTCCGTCCCTGGTTCCAATCGCCGCTGGTCTCCTCCCGCTCTGCATAGATGCTGTTACACACTGCTTCCTGTTTAGCCGGAAGCAGTGTGTAACAGCATCTATGCAGAGCGGGAGGAGACCAGCGGTGAGTGGAACGCAGGGAGGTGAGTTCTGCCTACAGCGCTTCCGTGCGCGTCACTCTGCATCTGAGGGGGGGGCCCGGGGAGAGGAAGGGAGGGAGAGGTCGGGCTGCCCTCCCCGCGGCTGCGGCTCCCCCCTACCAGCGCGCACGGGCCGCACGGCCCTCCACACGGAGATGGGCCCCTCCCCCGCCTCTTTAGGAACCCGGGCCCGGTCGCCATGGCGACCGTTACGACCCCGGTCTCTACGCCACTGGTATCAGGGGAATAAAATGGTACCTTTTATTTCCTCAAGTGTCAGAGTCGAAAGTCCTCCTGATATTTTGATAATACATTTAGGAGGAAATGATTTGGGTAGAATTCGTACCTTACAATTGGTGCATGACATAAAATTGGATTTTGCAATTTTGCACCTTCTATTACCCAATACAGTGCTAATTTTTTCAGATTATCCCGAGATTATGCTGGATGCGTTTCTCGGGATTGTCATATTTGAACATTATGAGAGTAAAAGTCAATAGGATAATTTGCAGATTCTTGTCTGAGGTCCAAGGTTTTTCATACCGTCATTGGGAACTTGAAGGTGGAGAAGTTGGGTTGTACAGGATGGATGGTGTCCACTTATCTGATATTGGTATCGACATATTTAATATGAATTTACAAAATATGATTGAACAGGCCGTGGTGGTGGGGGGTGCCAGGCCTTAGGGCCTGCCTGGTGGGGTATGGTGTTTATGGACATAAAGTGGACTGGAATGTGTTGGTGACTGGTTTGGGTCCACAGACCATCAGTCAATTATCTGGAACTATGTTATGGTTTTATTGTGTTTGGGTGTTTTAATAAAGTTAATTTTTACTTTACTCAATACCCCACCCCCGAATAAAATGAGGTCGCGGCCTGTTTTAATGCCAAGTGGTGTCTGTGTCTTTTTTATTTAATTAGAGTTTAAATGGTTATGTTGATATTTTTAGAGTTATATTATGCTATGTCAAATGCAATCCCATGGGAGCAAGTGGGGGCTCATATGCTCTTATACAGCTTGTCCACTGACCTAGAGTCATGTGTCAATGTTGCTTGTCTGTTAACCAGGAAGTGTTAAATAAAGTTTACTCAGAGAGCAGAATAAAAGAGAACAGTTTTCCTCCACCAGAGATCTGCTGTAACCCACAAGATAAGATTAGAAATCAGGCCAGATATTCCACCTCTTAAATCAAAATGGCAACAATTTGTATTGCATTATTTCTGGTGCTAATGACTGCAAACATTTCATATGTTAACAATGGGCAACTTTGAACATATACTGTACGTTATTATAGCACACTGAAATGAGAACAAATATGCTAGTATTTTATAACTTTTATGTGTATTGAAGATTGATAACTGGTTTGGCTGATTCGTCTAAAAACAAACCCAAATTCCACCTTTCTTCCTATAATTAGCTAAATTACAGCTTATTCTTGCCAGGATTTCCTTCACAAGTTTTTGCTAGCTGCTGGGTTGTTTGTGTTTGACTGTGGTAAAAAAAAGGATTTATTTTAACTATACAGTTTTATGTTATTTCTTCTCTGTGGGAGGTTTTGTGCTAAAACATCCTCTACAAGCAAAAATAGCTGCCATCCGAAACTCTGACTAATATTGTTATGGTGAATATGACTGAGAACTCAGTCAACTTTATTCACACACATGTAGAAATATGGAACATTACAAGATGCTTACAAGCTGGAAGGCTCTAGATGCAATCCATTTCCGCTACAAGATTTCTTCTGTAGGTGAAATTATGTGAGAGACAAGAAACAGATGCAAAATGGGATAATGTTATTGTGACAGAAACTTGAAAATCCATCACATTATCATGTGTCAGTGCCGATTCCTGTTTGGGGGGAAATTAGCAAGTTCTGTAAGTTTCGAAGTTTCTTAGCTTTATGACTCAAATCAAACATTATATTTCCACAGGAGAAATGTGCATAAATTACACGAACTTAATGCTGACAAAACTGAGGTACTTGTTATCGAGGGCCAGGGCTCAACAGCAAAGCAGCCCCAGTCTCAACCAACACCGCTAAGGATAGGGAGCTCAGACCTGAAAAACTCAGACTGTGTGCGCAGCCTGGGAGTACTGATTGAGAGGAAATTAAGCTTCAGGAATCAAATCTCAGCTGTTGAAGCCCGTAGAAGGCGGGCGCAACGCGTAGGTGGGCGGGGCTCCAACCCGCACGTGTGTTCCGGAGTCTCCCGGAGTGTTTGCTGAAACTGGTCTTCAATGCGGCCTTGCTGGCCTAAACCTTGGATATGTGGAGCCGGGAACCTCTCCATCCGGATTGAGGACCCAGCGGAAAATTCACGGTGTCTTCTGTGCGCACAGCAGCGATAAAAGGACGGCAATTGGAGGAAGAGTGGTGAGTCCCGCTATGCGGGTGAAGATATCCCACGTACCCATTGTCTATATCCTGGTAGCCAGATTGACTTTTTACCCCAGCCAGCATTAAACACTCTGCAGACGGCCGACATATCCGCTCAGCCATTCCCTTCCCGCAGGGCAGTTATATAGGTTGTGGTACCGGTACCCCTGTGTGGTTGGTGTGTTAGTGTGACTGCGGCATGTCTGGATTGGGATTGCTCCGGAGCTTTTAATTGGTTTTAATAGGTCCCCGTGTGTGTTCATATCCACCAATAAAGGTTTTCTATTTTTCATACCTGTTGAGTGATGGCACTTTTCATTTTGTCAATTAGGTGAAATTATGTGAGAGACAAGAAACAGATGCAAAATGGGATAATGTTATTGTGACAGAAACTTGAAAATCCATCACATTATCATGTGTCAGTGCCGATTCCTGTTTGGGGGGAAATTAGCAAGTTCTGTAAGTTTCGAAGTTTCTTAGCTTTATGACTCAAATCAAACATTATATTTCCACAGAAGAAATGTGCATAAATTACACGAACTTAATGCTGACAAAACTGAGGTACTTGTTATCGAGGGCCAGGGCTCAACAGCAAAGCAGCCCCAGTCTCAACCAACACCGCTAAGGATAGGGAGCTCAGACCTGAAAAACTCAGACTGTGTGCGCAGCCTGGGAGTACTGATTGAGAGGAAATTAAGCTTCAGGAATCAAATCTCAGCTGTTGTGAAACATTCCTTCTTTCATCTAAGGAATATTGCAAAGATTAAACACCTAATTCCTTCAGAGGATCTTTCAACCCTAGTCCATGCCTTCGTCACATCAAGGTTAGACTAGTGTTGGGCGAACAGTGTTCGCCACTGTTCGGGTTTTGCAGAACATCACCCTGTTCGGGTGATGTTCGAGTTCGGCCGAACACCTGATGGTGTTCGGCCAAACTGTTCGGCCGAACACCTGATGGTGTTCGGCCAAACTGTTCGGCCATATGGCCGAACTAAGAGCGCATGGCCGAACGTTACCCGAACGTTCGGCTAGCGCTGTGATTGGCCGAACGGGTCACGTGTAGTGTTGGGCGAACATCTAGATGTTCGGGTTTGGGCCGAACATGGCCGCGATGTTCGGGTGTTCGAGCCGAACTCCGAACATAATGGAAGTCAATGGGGACCCGAACTTTTGTGCTTTGTAAAGCCTCCTTATATGCTACATACCCCAAATTTACAGGGTATATGCACCTTGGGAGTGGGTACAAGAGGAAAAAATTTTTTAGCAAAAAGAGCTTATAGTTTTTGAGAAAATCGATTTTAAAGTTTCAAAGGGAAAACTGTCTTTTAAATACGGGAAATGTCTGTTTTCTTTGCACAGGTAACATGCTTTTTGTCGGCATGCAGTCATAAATGTAATACATATAAGAGGTTCCAGGAAAAGGGACCGGTAACGCTAACCCAGCAGCAGCACACGTGATGGAACAGGAGGAGGGTGGCGCAGGAGGAGAAGGCCACGCTTTGAGACACAACAACCCAGGCCTTGCATGAGGACAAGAAGCGTGCGGATAGCAATTTGCGTTTTGTCGCCATGCAGTCATAAATGTAATACAGATGAGAGGTTCAATAAACAGGGACCGGAAACGCTAACCCATCACAGATGTTCATTGTTCATGTTACTTGGTTGGGGTCCGGGAGTGTTGCGTAGTCGTTTCCAATCTAGGATTGATTCATTTTAATTTGAGTCAGACGGTCTGCATTTTCTGTGGAGAGGCGGATACGCCGATCTGTGACAATGCCTCCGGCAGCACTGAAACAGCGTTCCGACATAACGCTGGCTGCCGGGCAAGCCAGCACCTCTATTGCGTACATTGCCAGTTTGTGCCAGGTGTCTAGCTTTGATACCCAATAGTTGAAGGGTGCAGATGGATTGTTCAACACAGCTATGCCATCTGACATGTAGTCCTTGACCATCTTCTCCAGGCGATCGGTGTTGGAGGTGGATCTGCACGCTTGCTGTTCTGTGTGCTGCTGCATGGGTGTCAGAAAATTTTCCCACTCCAAGGACACTGCCGATACCATTCCCTTTTGGGCACTAGCTGCGGCTTGTGTTGTTTGCTGCCCTCCTGGTCGTCCTGGGTTGATGAAGTCAGTCTGTCGGCGAACAACTGGCTAGAGGAGGGGGAGGATGTCAATCTCCTCTTTAAAGTCTCCACAAGGGCCTGCTGGTATTTTTCCATTTTGACCTGTCGGACTCTTTCTTCAAGCAGTTTTGGAACATTGTGTTTGTACCGTGGATCCAGAAGGGTATAAACCCAGTAATTGGTGTTGTCCAGAATGCGCACAATGCGTGGGTCGCGTTCAATGCAGTCCTAGGCCGAAGAGGTCATAGCCTAGGGTCACAAAAACCTGTTTATTTGGGCTATTTCAATGGTAGTGATGGTGACGTACATAAATCTCAGCCATGGCCGTTAGCAACGTCTGAATTTCACGAAATGTCTCATGCAGGTAGAAGACATATTGTTAGACTTGGATTCCAAAGATGGGGTCCCTACATCTCTGCAAACCAGAGTTACAGGGGTCCAAAATTGGTAAAATCCCCCATAGGCTTTCATTGGGCCTCCTATTTACAGTTCCAAAATCTCACATCTTTTCAAAAGGCAATTGATCAGCATGGCAAATTTTCTAGCATTGTAGGGACCCTTAGGGGGAACATGACTGGTGAGTTTCGGGCCCCTAGGCCGAAGAGGTCATAGCCTAGGGTCACAAAAACCTGTTTATTTGGGCTATTTCAATGGTAGTGATGGTGACGTACATAAATCTCAGCTATGGCCGTTAGCAACGTCTGAATTTCACGAAATGTCTCATGCAGGTAGAAGACATATTGTTAGACTTGGATTCCAAAGATGGGGTCCCTACATCTCTGCAAACCAGAGTTACAGTGGTCCAATGTACGTCACCATCACTACCATTGAAATAGCCCAAATAAACAGGTTTTTGTGACCCTAGGCTATGACCTCTTTGGCCTAGGGGCCCGAAACTCACCAGTCATGTTCCCCCTAAGGGTCCCTACAATGCTAGAAAATTTGGTACTGCTGAGCCATTGCCCTTTGAAAAGATGTGAGATTTTGGAAAGTGAAATAGGGAGGCAATGAAAGTCTATGGGGGATTTTACCAATTTTGGACCCCTGTAACTCTAGTTTGCAGAGATGTAGGGACCCCATCTTTGGAATCCAAGTCTAACAATATGTCTTCTACCTGCATGAGACATTTCGTGAAATTCAGACGTTGCTAACGGCCATAGCTGAGATTTATGTACGTCACCATCACTACCATTGAAATAGCCCAAATAAACAGGTTTTTGTGACCCTAGGCTATGACCTCTTTGGCCTAGGGGCCCAAAACTCACCAGTCATGTTCCCCCTAAGGTCCCTACAATGCTAGAAAATTTGGTACTGCTGAGCCATTGCCCTTTGAAAAGATGTGAGATTTTGGAAAGTGAAATAGGGAGGCAATGAAAGTCTATGGGGGATTTTACCAATTTTGGACCCCTGTAACTCTGGTTTGCAGAGATGTAGGGACCCCATCTTTGGAATCCAAGTCTAACAATATGTCTTCTACCTGCATGAGACATTTCGTGAAATTCAGACGTTGCTAACGGCCATAGCTGAGATTTATGTACGTCACCATCACTACCATTGAAATAGCCCAAATAAACAGGTTTTTGTGACCCTAGGCTATGACCTCTTCGGCCTAGGACTGCATTGAACGCGACCCACGCATTGTGCGCATTCTGGACAACACCAATTACTGGGTTTATACCCTTCTGGATCCACGGTACAAACACAATGTTCCAAAACTGCTTGAAGAAAGAGTCCGACGGGTCAAAATGGAAGAATACCAGCAGGCCCTTGTGGAGACTTTAAAGAGGAGATTGACATCCTCCCCCTCCTCTAGCCAGTTGTACGCCGACAGACTGACTTCTGCAAACCCAGGACGACCAGGAGGGCAGCAAACAACACAAGCCGCAGCTAGTGCCCAAAAGGGAATGGTATCAGCAGTGTCCTTGGAGTGGGAAAATTTTCTGACACCCATGCAGCAGCACACAGAACAGCAAGCGTGCAGATCAACCTCCAACACCGATCGCCTGGAGAAGATGATCAAGGACTACATGTCAGATGGCATAGCTGTGTTGAACAATCAATCTGCACCCTTCAACTATTGGGTATCGAAGCTAGACACCTGGCACAAACTAGCAATGTACGCAATAGAGGTGCTGGCTTGCCCGGCAGCCAGCGTTATGTCGGAACGCTGTTATAGTGCTGCCGGAGGAATCGTCACAGATCGGCGTATCCGCCTCTCCACAGAAAATGCAGACCGTCTGACTCAAATTAAAATGAATCAATCCTAGATTGGAAACGACTACGCAACACTCCCGGACCCCAACCAAGTAACATGAACAATGAACATCTGTGATGGGTTAGCGTTTCCGGTCCCTGTTTATTGAACCTCTCATCTGTATTAAATTTATGACTGCATGGCGACAAAACGCAAATTGCTATCCGCACGCTTCTTGTCCTCATGCAAGGCCTGGGTTGTTGTGTCTCAAAGCGTGGCCTTCTCCTCCTGCGCCACCCTCCTCCTGTTCCATCACGTGTGCTGCTGCTGGGTTAGTGTTACCGGTCCCTTTTCCTGGAACCTCTTATATGTATTACATTTATGACTGCATGCCGACAAAAAGCATGTTACCTGTGCAAAGAAAACAGACATTTCCCGCATTTAAAAGACAGTTTTCCCTTTGAAACTTTAAAATCGATTTTCTCAAAAACTATAAGCTCTTTTTGCTAATTTTTTTCCCTCTTGTACCCACTCCCAAGGTGCACATACCCTGCAAATTTGGGGTATGTAGCATGTAAGGAAGCTTTACAAAGCACGAAAGTTCGGGTCCCCATTGACTTCCATTATGTTCGGAGTTCGGGTCGAACACCCGAACATCGCGGCGATGTTCGGCGAACGTTCGCGAACCCGAACATCTAGGTGTTCGCCCAACACTAGGTTAGACTACTGCAACGCCCTCTACACGGGCCTGCATAAGAAAGACTTACGCCGCCTGCAATTAGTACAGAATGCCGCCGCAAGGCTGTTAACGAGCCAACCCCGCCATTGCTACATAACACCAACCCTGAGCTCACTCCACTGGCTACTGATAAAATGGAGAATTCTGTTTAAGATTGGCTTACTGACATTCAAATCCTTGCACAATCTGGGCCCTGGATACCTGAAGGACTTGTTGCAACTGCATCACACCCCCACAATCTTAGATCAAAAGGACGCAACACCATGGTCACCCCCAGAGTCCATCTCAAAACCTTTGGAGACAGAGCCTTTTGTCATGCTGCCCCTACACTTTGGAACTCCCTGCCACACCCAATCAGGACATCTCCATCCCTGGAAGCATTTAAGTCTAAACTGAAAACCTACCTCTTTAGTCTGGCATTCATGAACATCTGACTATCTCCTCTGTAACACAACCCAGCCTGCAACCCTGTATTAATCTGAGACACAACTATGCGCTTTGAGTCCTATGGGAGAAAAGCGCTTTACAAATGTTATTGTATTGTATTGTATTATTGTGCTTCCAAAAGATATAGTATTATATCCACATTACATACAGTAAAACCTTGGATTGGGAGCAACTTGGTTTAAGAATGGTTTGCAATACAAGCAAAAAATTTTGTGAAATTTTGAATTGATATACAAACAATGTCTCTATATACAAGCAAAAAAGTATACATGCGTCACGTCATCACAACTGAGCCAATAGTTCTTCTCCCTTTGGCGCTGCAGGGTTGTACTTAATTGTACCTAATCTGAGTGTAGAGACTGTGCAAAGTCACATTTCCATTAAGGCTGGGTCCACACTAGGAAGGGTTGCAGGACGGAGCCTGCGGTCCGTGATCCTGGCGGTCCATGATACTGGCAAAGCTGAACGCAAATGGATCCATGCTGCCCTTTCCATGGCTCCATTTGTAAAACCTGATGAAAACCGGAACCATGGATAGCAATGTTAAAAATATGCTACATTGATAGATTAGATTCATTTAAAATTATTTAAGTTATTGAAACTAGCTGGAGGGTGAGCGGGGAAGGGGGACCCAGGTGAGGGAGGGGGTGGGACGACTGCCCTGCCCGCTGCCACCCTGTCCTGCCAGCTACCACCTCCAAATGTTTTTTTTGGCCCCCCAAAAAATGCAAAGGGATCAAAAACGTATGCTACAAAAGGGCAGAATGGATCCGTTTGCGTTCAGCTTTGCCAGGATCACAGACCGCCAGGATCATGAACCGCAGGCTCCGTCCTGCAACCATGCCTAGTGTGGACCCAGCCTTAAAGCCACACAAAAAAAGCTTGTGGTGAGCCAACAGATGGCAATGATTTTGTTAGTTAAGTCTTGTTTACAGTTTTATTTTATACAAATTTTACTATAACAGTTTTTGGATTGTGGAATAAATCAACTGGGTTTCCATTAAATTATGTGGGGATTTGCATTGATATAAGAGTGCTTTAGATTACTAGCATGTTTCCGAAACAAATTGTGCTTGCAAATCAAGGATCCACTGTAAATGCAAATATATTTTTTTGTACAAAAATACAATTACAGTATATTAAAAACATAAATTCGTATTCAGATTCACAAGATTCGCTCCTCTCTCTATTCTGTACTACCTAAATATCCGTCAATATCAATACAATTACTTTTCTGTAAGGACATAGAGCATCACTCACTGGTGTCTACCATAAGGGCATTGAGAGATGGTTTCTTATTACAGGCTGGGCAGGATAATAAGGAGGTACACATTTTTTAATAAAGTTGCAGTGCTGGCCATCTGTTCAAAATTATGTGCAATAACACAAAGAGAAAAATTATTTAATGTACAATTTTTTCTCAAAAACATTCTATTATTCTACTATTATATGTACTGTTACCATGCCTACCAGAAGCTCTTATGTTTAAAAAGAGGGCTCTGGACTTAATGTTTGGAATCTATGTATCTATAATACAGTGTTACCTATTGGGATTGGAAGGCTCTGAGTGTTTGCTTATAGCTATGGCTTTGAAATGTTGTTCTAGTACATGAAGGTACATTCTACTCTGCCTGCGCCTTTAATACTTTTTAATGAGTTAGGGGATGTCATTCCATACTTTTGTTAAAACAAAGTATAGACATGAAATATTTATACATTAATGTACATCCTACTGGGGACATTTTCCGATGCCAGACAATGGGCTTGATTCACAAAGCCGTGCTAACTGTTTAGCACGGGCGTGCTAAACAGTTAGCACGTGAAGTGCCGTTCGCGGACTTTTGCGCGCGCAAATTGCCGCGATGCGTGCGCAAAAGTCAGCGAACGCGCAAAGCGTGGCACTTTGCTCGCGTGCTAACTGTTTAGCATGCCCGTGCTAAACAGTTAGCACGGCTTTGTGAATCAAGCCCAATGAGTAAAGTTGAGATCAGCACCATCCAATTCAGTAATTATTGCTCTCTTTTTGAAGACAGGTAAAACACGTGTTACAGCAGCATTTCTGAGTGTGGCCTCCTTTGTCAATCTGTGTTACCTATCTAATGATTCACACAAACATTTCCCCTTATATCCTTATATAGCACTAGCTATGAACAATTAACCAATCACTGCATACTTCCTACATACAACAACCAATCCCCTAGTGGCACACCTAGTGGACCTGATGGGGAACTTCAGGTGTAATATGCAAATGAGTAATTGGTGGAGAGTCACCCCAGATCCTCCTATGTTGTGCTATGAGAGCAGTGGGAGGAGCCCGCATGCAGGGGTAGTCCAGCAACTGCTGCTGTGACGATCGCTTCTGCAGCAGGTACTGCTGGCAGTAGTAGTGCTGCAGCTCAGGCAGTTCTGATCTCTTTCCATGCAAGCTGCATAGCTTTGTCTGCCTTTTCCTGCCGTCAGCTTGTGACTGATTATCATTCACCTGTGTGGGAATCTGCATGTCTGCTCCCATTGGATGACCTCAGTATAAAGATCTGCTTCCTGCAGGGCTCCTTGGGCTATCATAGCTTCAGTTTAAGCCTGTCTTGCTGTTGCTTCAGCCCCAGATCGTGTTTCTTGTTCTAAAGATACTTTTCTGGTCTTGCATCATATATTGGTTCATTGCCAATGTATATGCATACCAGCACGTTTATTATTTTCCTTGTATTCGTGTTACGTTGATACATCAGTGTCGCTGATGTATACGTACACGAACTGTTTATATCCTGTGTTCAGTTAGTCAGCTTTCCAGCACGTTTTGGTAGTTTGCGCGTATCGTGATCACCCATGCTGAGTTAGTTATCCTGCTCCTGGTTCTGTTTGTGGATTGCGTTCATCTCTGCGAAGAGATAACGAATCCTTCTGAATCCTGTTCTGTTACCGTTTGTGGATTGCGTTCATCTCTGCGAAGAGATAGCGAATACTTCTGAGTCCTGTTCCCTGTGTTGCTCCAGTTCTAGTCAGTGTTCCTGCTTATGTCATATACCGGTTCATTGCCGATATATACATATGTTAGTCAGACGTTACAAATAGTTTCATTGATAGCTGTAATTGTAATACGCTCAGAAAACATGCTTATTGTATATTTGTCTGTGTTACGTTCATCTATCTCGATTCTGCTACTTCCTGACTATCCTGTCCTTGTGAGGCACATAATCGCTGCAAACACATTGGCTGCCTCACTCCAGTCAGTCTTGCTGTCACCATGTAGTGGCTAGTTAAGCAAGCGTTCATTCTGTCTACCTGTCCTGATCTCCTCAGTTCTGGTTTACGCGCTCAGCGCTACTTTGCGCTGAGACGTTATCACGAAAGCATTGTTTGTGGCTGTTCGGATCTGCACCGGCTCTGTGCGCCACAATCTCCTATTGGAGTCAGTCCTCTCCTCCACTAAACTGGGGATATCCTGATTCCTTGTGCTGGTGTGTGTACCTCCTTCAAGTCAGCTTATGTGTTGCATGCTGACTGTGGAGTATACACCACCAAGCGTGACATTATGATAGCCCCATTACCAATCCCCATTGTGGGGGGGATTCCCAGAAAGTATGACACTGTTAATTATGGTTCCTGTTCCTTTAAGAAATTTGAAGAACTAAACTCTGAAACAGAAAATGAGTTTTTCTCTGAATGTGCCAGGTTCCTGGCCAATCCCGATCTCCAAGCGACTCCTGTTTCAACCTGGGCACCCCAGCTAGTTTATATCTTGTTTAAAGGGGAAATGTTTCAGTGGGCTTTTGATGTCCTCGATCATACCAATTTGAAAGAGAGACCGCTGGAATTTCTAGCGTTTGTGATCCATAACTGGCTGCGCAAAACTAATTTGCCTTACCCTTTTAATGAACTCCTGGCAGTAGGCCAATCAGCTGCTCCTTCAATTGCTTGCAAAAATGATCAGCAAGCAGAGAGTATTACTGATAATTTTCCTGCAGCTTTGAATAAATCACCAAAGGCAGCAGGGTCTAAGGCCAAACGCAAACGTTATAAGAAACGTGTCCGATCTGCAGAGTCGTTATCTTTAGCGACTGCGCATCAGACCTGTAATGAGAGTCAGCCATTAACAGATAATGAAATGCAATTGTCTTTCGGGGGAGTTAAATGGACTTATGAAACTACTAATGAACTTTCATCACTGGCCAAGGAAAATAAAGATTTGTGTCTAAAAGAATTATCTGAGTATGATTATGAAGAGATATTACAGAGTATTGAACAGGTCAACTTATTCGTGCAGCAAGGGAAATTTGCATACACTACAGTTCAACACTTGCTACAAGTATTGGAGATCCTTAGGAATAAGAAATCTGCCAATCGCCTGCTAAATAACCCTATACATGTTCCTGCCACAATCTGTGATCAGCCTGAATGTTCAGATGTTAAGTATGCATGGGATCCTCCATTTGAGAAAGGAGAGATGGAAGCCCTGGTCTGTGAATGGAAGCGTGATTCAAGTTCATTTTGTCAATTGTACAGTGCAAAAAGTGAATTAGTATTGAATGCGTGCATTAAGTCTGCCTATAACCTAATAAAAACTGGTGTGTGTGGGTATGACTTTGTGGCTCCGTTGATCGATGTGTGGGAAATGATTTTGGATGATTTTTATGTGATTCAGTCAGTTGATACCAGGGAAAGTACCCTGTCAGTTGGAGACTGTCCCACTTCTCCAGTTCCTGAGTCCCTGCCTTGTCCAGTTAATGTTCCTGTAATTCCACCCTGTACCATGGATAACTCAGTGTTACTTCCCAGTAAAACAGAAGCTACTGATATTTCCTTAACCTTGCCTTGCACAAATTTATCAGCAGAGGTTCCAGAGGTCCTGCTGACTTCTGAGTCCAGCCTAGCCAGTACTCATGAGTCTTTGTTCAGTAAAACAGACATCAGAAAATCTTTGCCTGCCTCTGCAAACACTTCTGTAGAATTTACCTGTGTTAATAAAGTTCAACCCCTGTCTGATCCAGCAGATGCCAATAGATGCACTACATTAGTTTCTGAGTCCCAGCAATCCTGTCTAGAAACCTCAGAACCCCAGCATCTGAATTTCCCAATTTTACAATTGAATAGTGATACAGATGTGCAAACATTGTGTCTTGATCTTCCTGTTTCTACACCTCGCTCTAGTTCCGTGAATAGCTCAGAGCATTTGCTATGTGAACCCGAAATCACAGAATTATTGCCTTGTTCAGAAAATGTTGCAGTAAATTTGCCCTGTACCATGAATTGTGCAGTAGATCTATTCCAATGAAGCTAAGGTCACAGAATCGTTGTACTGTCCAGCAGGTGCTTCCATGATTTTGCCCTGCAATATGGACTATTCAGTGATCCTGTCCAGTGAAGCTGTGGTCGCAGAGTCTTATGCTTCACCCTGTACATTGGATACTTCAGACCCTCTAGCAGAGGAGTCTGAGGCACTGCTTACTTCAGTTGGTGTTGCAGTAATATTCACTTGTTTAGCAGCTGTTTTGGAATTACAATCCAACAAAAACCCCTGCGCTCCAATCTTGGTCTCCAAACGATTCCACAAGTCCTGGCTGTCTCTATGTACCAATGCACGGCTCAGCTCCGCTCTCAGGGGTGTGTGCAGCTTTAAAACAAAAACATGGAGCGCTCCATAGTGCATTACCATAAAAACTTCTTTTATTCCGCAAAGTAAAAGTTGTACTTACAATGTATCTGTAAAAAACTCGCTTATCAGCGGCAAGCCCTCCGCTTAACTCCCCGGCGGCTAAGACCCTCGCACTGTGGCCAGCAGCGCAGTCCGATGGTTTCCGTAGCTCGTCTCTAGGGGGGTGGGCGTGGCTTACTCCGAACGTGCTTGTAGCGTCATTACGCGTTTCGGCGCTCTGCGCCTTCGTCAGATGACGCTACAAGCTGGATCACGCCTCTTATCTGGTTGTATGCCCCTGTAGTCATGGCAACACCCAGAGGGCGGATGGGAGGCGCACGGTGGTTTAGAGTGGGAGGCATAGTCGGTATCTAGGCAACCCTCCGCCGGCTGTTAACACGTATTATCGAAGCCGCTCTGCTGACCTCCATGCACTCATTGGTATCTGAACAGTTTAAAATACTTAGACAACATATCTATCTAAAAAAGCACATACAATAAAAAATATATATTATATAAACACTGAAAAGTGCAATATGCTTCCTATATACCTTCATAATTTACATATACATACTGATACATACATGCATATCTCTATGATTATGTCTCAACTCATAACTATAGCAATGTTGGTTTTGCCATGCACTTTGCAAACAGTTCGTTCTCATGACGCCATAGAAGCATAAAGAACCAATTTTAAACAATATATGTATACAGATAAAACACATGATGCAATTTCATATAAACCATGAACGGCCACTTTTATAACCAGCATTTGATTCTTTCAGACCCTACTGCAGCACAATGGGTGAAATCCATATTTTCTGCGATCAGTTCATGCCCATACTGAAACAGCAATATAAACACCAATCTTAAACATCATATGTGTATGAATAAAAACCATAATGTATTCCATATACACATGAACAACCGCCTTTTGGTTTATTCAGACCCTACTGCAGCAGAATCAAAGGATGGAGAACGATGCGCTGCATGGGACTGGAAAGGAATGGAAAACAGGGGGGAAGGGGGGGGGGAAGGGGGGGGGGGGAGAGGGGGGAGAGGAAAAACCGGAACACAAAAGGAAGGGGGGGGGGAGAAGGAAGACATCTCGGGGGGAAAATAGGGGGGGGGGGAGGAAGAAGTAAAGGGGGGACTGGGATGGGGTGGATTTTTTGTGTTATAGACCAAAAACTGAAACCATAATTGGGAACATTATTTTTCTTTTTCTTTCCCCTATGTTCTGAGGGCTTGATGAATTATACATTGAGGCTGCCATGCATATACCTACTATCTTATATCTATAAGGTACTCACCACCCTCAACTGATATGTGCGACTATTGTACAAGGCAGTTAAAAAAGGCTATATGGGAAGAAAAAGAAAAGAATAGAAACAAATATTGGTTAGTACTTTGAGGCCCATTACATGAATGCTATACTTTAACTTATAAATATGTAGAAATCTCTAGTGCCTCATTTAAACCTTTTGGGGTTAGGGAATCCATTTTGAATATCCAGAACGTTTCTCTTTCACAGAGCTTCCTATACCTTTCTCCCTGATGTAATTTTTTAGAGATCGTTTCTAATCCCATAATCGTGAGGCTATCAGTTTCGCTACAGTGGTGTTCTTTAAAATGTTTTGGGACACTGTGTTTTTCGGTCCCCTCAAGGATATTTCGTTTATGTTCACCAAACCTTTGGCGAAGGGGTCTTGTGGTCCTGCTGACATACACTTTGGGGCAGTTGCAGGAGAGAAGGTATACTACGTAATCACTCCCACAGTTAATAAATTCTTTGATCTTAGTGGCTTGTTGATTACCATCCATTATTTCTTTTGTTCTGTGTCTCATAAAGGGGCAGCAGCCACATCTTTTGACATTACATCTAAAATTGCCAACAATAGTGGGAAACATATTATTACTCTTTGCCGCATTATTTCTAATGTTACTAGGAGCGATACAATTCTTAATCGACTTCGCTTTCCTGAAAATAATTCCAGGTTGGTCTGGTAAAGAGTTTGTTAAAAAACTCTTTACCAGACCAACCTGGAATTATTTTCAGGAAAGCGAAGTCGATTAAGAATTGTATCGCTCCTAGTAACATTAGAAATAATGCGGCAAAGAGTAATAATATGTTTCCCACTATTGTTGGCAATTTTAGATGTAATGTCAAAAGATGTGGCTGCTGCCCCTTTATGAGACACAGAACAAAAGAAATAATGGATGGTAATCAACAAGCCACTAAGATCAAAGAATTTATTAACTGTGGGAGTGATTACGTAGTATACCTTCTCTCCTGCAACTGCCCCAAAGTGTATGTCGGCAGGACCACAAGACCCCTTCGCCAAAGGTTTGGTGAACATAAACGAAATATCCTTGAGGGGACCGAAAAACACAGTGTCCCAAAACATTTTAAAGAACACCACTGTAGCGAAACTGATAGCCTCACGATTATGGGATTAGAAACGATCTCTAAAAAATTACATCAGGGAGAAAGGTATAGGAAGCTCTGTGAAAGAGAAACGTTCTGGATATTCAAAATGGATTCCCTAACCCCAAAAGGTTTAAATGAGGCACTAGAGATTTCTACATATTTATAAGTTAAAGTATAGCATTCATGTAATGGGCCTCAAAGTACTAACCAATATTTGTTTCTATTCTTTTCTTTTTCTTCCCATATAGCCTTTTTTAACTGCCTTGTACAATAGTCGCACATATCAGTTGAGGGTGGTGAGTACCTTATAGATATAAGATAGTAGGTATATGCATGGCAGCCTCAATGTATAATTCATCAAGCCCTCAGAACATAGGGGAAAGAAAAAGAAAAATAATGTTCCCAATTATGGTTTCAGTTTTTGGTCTATAACACAAAAAATCCACCCCATCCCAGTCCCCCCTTTACTTCTTCCTCCCCCCCCCCCTATTTTCCCCCCGAGATGTCTTCCTTCTCCCCCCCCCCCTTCCTTTTGTGTTCCGGTTTTCCTCTCCCCCCTCTCCCCCCCCCCCCTTCCCCCCTGTTTTCCATTCCTTTCCAGTCCCATGCAGCGCATCGTTCTCCATCCTTTGATTCTGCTGCAGTAGGGTCTGAATAAACCAAAAGGCGGTTGTTCATGTGTATATGGAATACATTATGGTTTTTATTCATACACATATGATGTTTAAGATTGGTATTTATATTGCTGTTTCAGTATGGGCATGAACTGATCGCAGAAAATATGGATTTCACCCATTGTGCTGCAGTAGGGTCTGAAAGAATCAAATGCTGGTTATAAAAGTGGCCGTTCATGGTTTATATGAAATTGCATCATGTGTTTTATCTGTATACATATATTGTTTAAAATTGGTTCTTTATGCTTCTATGGCGTCATGAGAACGAACTGTTTGCAAAGTGCATGGCAAAACCAACATTGCTATAGTTATGAGTTGAGACATAATCATAGAGATATGCATGTATGTATCAGTATGTATATGTAAATTATGAAGGTATATAGGAAGCATATTGCACTTTTCAGTGTTTATATAATATATATTTTTTATTGTATGTGCTTTTTTAGATAGATATGTTGTCTAAGTATTTTAAACTGTTCAGATACCAATGAGTGCATGGAGGTCAGCAGAGCGGCTTCGATAATACGTGTTAACAGCCGGCGGAGGGTTGCCTAGATACCGACTATGCCTCCCACTCTAAACCACCGTGCGCCTCCCATCCGCCCTCTGGGTGTTGCCATGACTACAGGGGCATACAACCAGATAAGAGGCGTGATCCAGCTTGTAGCGTCATCTGACGAAGGCGCAGAGCGCCGAAACGCGTAATGACGCTACAAGCACGTTCGGAGTAAGCCACGCCCACCCCCCTAGAGACGAGCTACGGAAACCATCGGACCGCACTGCTGGCCACAGTGCGAGGGTCTTAGCCGCCGGGGAGTTAAGCGGAGGGCTTGCCGCTGATAAGCGAGTTTTTTACAGATACATTGTAAGTACAACTTTTACTTTGCGGAATAAAAGAAGTTTTTATGGTAATGCACTATGGAGCGCTCCATGTTTTTGTTTTGGAATTACAGTCTGCTTTAGTAAAACTTGATGAATATCTGCCCAGTGAAGCAGAAGCCATTGAAACATTGTCTTTGTCAGCAAGCGTTTTTGATACCTTGCCCTATACACAGTCTGATTTAGCTAATGATGTTGAGTCCCTCTCTGATATTACTGTAGCCAGGGAACTTCAGCCCTGTCCTCTGAATGTTTCAGAAGTCTTGCCCTGTAAAATGGATGATTCTGATTCTCTGGAAAGGGTAATAGAAATCTCAGAATTTCAGTCCGGTTTGATGAGTGTTCCTGAAACCCAGCCCTGTATCCTGAAAACTTCTGTTTCTCTGGCCGGTGTGGCAGAAGTTCCAGAGTCCCCTTCCTGTCTAGTGAATCCCTCAGTTTTGCCTAGTCCAGTGGGGGTTTCTGCAATACTGACTTGTTCTGCAGCCCCTCATGAGCTCCAATCCAGTGTATTAGATGAGTCTCTGTCCAGTCCAGAGGAAGTTGTGAAGTCCCTATCTAGTTCAGTGCGTACATCAGAAGAGTTGTCCTGTCTTATTAGTGTCCCTGAACCTGATTTGTTAATAACCTTGCTGGAATCAGCGACATCTAAGTAGGATCCTGCATTCTTTTGTGAGAGTCCAGTAGTTGCGAAGTCAAGTCATGATGGATTTTTTTTGGCCAGTCCTGGTTTTGGTCCTATCTTGGCTGACCCTGAGGCTCACAGTTCCTTGACATGCCCAGAGGTTTCTCTTGTGCCAGTGTGCCCAGATGTGCTCTGTGTGCCAGAATGCCCAAGTGTGTCTAAGGTGTTAGCGTGCTCAGATGCTTCCTTAGGAGAGACATGTTCTGATGTTGCCAGTCTGCCTGCATGCCCAGAGATGGTTCTGGTCCTTGAAAGCCCTGATCTTGATATTTGTTCTTGTAACCTTGTCTCGGGAATTGCCCTAGGTTCCATAGGGGTTCTTGATAGTTCTCCATGTGAGCCTAAGGGGCGTTCTGACCTTTTGGGATCTCTGTGGAACTTCAAAGTGTTCTGGGAGATCTCTGAGGAAACTTGTCCTGGTACCTTGGACTGGTTCAACGGTGGGTTTTGTGTTGGTAAGGACAGTTCCAGTGGGCATTGCAAAGGCTTTGGCATTTTTGGACGGTCCCTGGAAGGCAGTGGGTATCGCTCAGAGAACTTCGGGGGGCTTTCTTCTGGAAATCATGGTTCTGATGGGTGTCACACTGGGGCTTGTAGTACTGATGGGCATGGTTCTGTAGGTTCTGGTTCTGATGGGTCCAGTCTTGTGATGACTGATTCTGGATTTTGGTCTTGCCGGGCTGTCCCGGTCATCATGAATAATCAGTTAGGTTATTTCCTTGGGAATGTCAGTTTTGAAAGGCGTCTAGTATCCGCCTTTAAAGGAGGGGGTACTGTGACAATCGCTTCTGCAGCAGGTACTGCTGGCAGTAGTAGTGCTGCAGCTCAGGCAGTTCTGATCTCTTTCCATGCAAGCTGCATAGCTTTGTCTGCCTTTTCCTGCTGTCAGCTTGTGACTGATTATCATTCACCTGTGTGGGAATCTGCATGTCTGCTCCCATTGGATGACCTCAGTATAAAGATCTGCTTCCTGCAGGCTCCTTGGGCTATCATAGCTTCAGTTTAAGCCTGTCTTGCTGTTGCTTCAGCCCCAGATCGTGTTTCTTGTTCTAAAGATACTTTGCTGGTCTTGCATCATATATTGGTTCATTGCCAATATATATGCATACCAGCACATTTATTATTTTCCTTGTATTCGTGTTACGTTGATACATCAGTGTCGCTAATGTATACGTACACGAACTGTTTATATCCTGTGTTCAGTTAGTCAGCTTTCCAGCACGTTTTGGTAGTTTGCGCGTATCGTGATCACCCGTGCTGAGTTAGTTATCCTGCTCCTGGTTCTGTTTGTGGATTGCGTTCATCTCTGCGAAGAGATAACGAATCCTTCTGAATCCTGTTCTGTTACCGTTTGTGGATTGCGTTCATCTCTGCGAAGAGATAGCGAATCCTTCTGAGTCCTGTTCCCTGTGTTGCTCCAGTTCTACTCAGTGTTCCTGCTTATGTCATATATCGGTTCATTGCCGATATATACATATGTTAGTCAGACGTTACAAATAGTTTAATTGATAGCTGTAATTGTAATACGCTAGGAAAACATACTTATTGCATATTTGTCTGTGTTACGTTCATCTATCTCGATTCTGCTATTTCCTGACTATCCTGTCCTTGTGAGGCACGCCATCGCTGCAAACACATTGGCTGCCTCACTCCAGTCAGTCTTGTTGTGGACGCTTGCTGTCACCAAGTAGTGGCTAGTTAAGCAAGCGTTCATTCTGTCTACCTGTCCTGATCTCCTCAGTTCTGGTTTATGCGCTTAGCGCTACTTTGCGCTGAGACGTTATCACGAAAGCATTGTTTGTGGCTGTTCGAATCTGCACCGGCTCTGTGCGCCACAATCTCCTATTGGAGTCAGTCCTCTCCTCCACTAAACTGGGGATATCCTGATTCCTTGTGCTGGTGTGTGTACCTCCTTCACGTCAGCTTATGTGTTGCATGCTGACTGTGGAGAATACACCACCAAGCGTGACAGCTGCCAAGGCATCAGTGTGACAAGCCCCAGATGACATCATCATGTAGCCGCCCTCTGGGTGGCGAATGTGGTGGGGAACTGTGCCACTCATGCAGGGGTGGCAGAAATGCCACCCCCGCATGGATGCTGACCAATATGCACATGGGTGAAAGTAACATCCACCCACAGCATCATGGTATAGCAACTGGTGCTGGAAGACCATTCCACACACGGCATCCCCCGCAGCCCTATTGACACAGCTAGTCAGTGTGGTGAGATGACCACACCGCATATAAAACAATACAATAGAAATGAATACAAAAATATGCGGTGCAATTCATGAGGTGCAATTGGATTATCACATCGCACAAACACAGTTCAACTACAGTCAGGTATCCCAGAAGCCACCCACAAACTGCATCAAAGGTTCACTATATTAAATACAATTGGACTGCATGCAAAAATATGCGGTGCAATTCATGCAGTGCAATCAGATGATCGCATCATACAAACACAATTTAACTACAGTGAGGTATCCCAGAAGCCACCCACAAACTGCATCAAAGGTTCACTATATGAAATACAATGGAACTGCATACAAAAATATGCGATGCGAATCATGCTGTGCGATTGGATGATCGCATTGCACAAACACAGCCAAACCATAGTCGAGTATCCCAGGAGCCACCCACAATCTGCATCAAAGATTCACTATCAAAAATTAAACATGTGGTACACAAGTAAAAATAACATAACATAATGGAAAGTGCAAAATTGGCTATCAAATTAATGCAGCCATATCATAGTCACAATTTTGAACTGGAACTTGAAATGGAACTTCTTGGCCAAAATGCAAAACGCTATGTGTGGTGGAAAACTAACACTGCACATCGCTCTGAACACACCATCCCTACTGTCAAATATGGTGGTGGCAGCATGGGGTGGGGTGCATCTCTTCGACAGGGAAGCTGGTCAGAGTTGATGGGAAGACGGATGGAGCCAAATACAGAGCAAACTTGGAAGAAAATCTCTTGGAGACTTGAGACTGGGGCGGAGGTTCACCTTCCAGCAGGACAATGACCATAAACATAAAGCCAGGGCAAAAATGGAATGGTTTAAAACAAAACATATCTATGTGTTAGAATGGCCCAGTCAAAGTCTAGATCTAAATCCAATTGAGAATCTGTGGCAAGATCTGAAAACTGCTGTTCACAAACGCTGTCCATCTAATCTGCCTGTGCTGGAGCTGTTTTGCAAAGAAGAATGGGCAAGGATTTCAGTCTCTAGATGTGCAAAGCTGGTAGAGACATACCCTAAAAGACTGGCAGCTGTAATTGCAGCAAAAGGTGGTTCTACAAAGTATTGACTCAGGGGGCCGAATAATTACGCACACCCCACTTTGCACTTATTTATTTGTAAAAAATGTTTGGAATGATGTATGATTTTCGATCAACATCTCACATGTACACCACTTTGTATTGGGCTTTCTTGTTGAATTCCAATAAAACTGATGCATGTTTGTGGCAGCAAAATGTGACAAAATGTGGAAATCTTCAAGGGGGCCGAATACTTTTGCAACCCACTGTAAGTCAGTGGTAAGTTTACGTTCCTGACCATAGTATCTAAGAAACGTACTTTCTGGAGGTCACTATGGATTGTCAGTCTAATGGCTAGACAGACAATTAAATATGTGCAGAAAAAGCCCTATGGATGAAAAAATTACATACCCCAGTGTTATAAGGTTACTAGTTTAGTATGATGCATTTGTAAAACTTGGTTTTGTAATGGTCTCTACATTATAGGTAGATGTAGAGAGGATACAGTCAGTGAATACACAACAGTTGGAGAGGAGAGCTGAGTCTATCCCAAAGCCATTTCAGTTCCAAGTAATGGATTTTTTCTTCATTTAGGTACTTGAACAGTATTATTATTTAGTATTTATACAGCAAAGACATCTTCCGCAGCACTGTACAGGGTATATTGTCTTGTCCCTTAACTGTCCCTCAGAGGGGCTCAAAATCGAAACCCTACCATAGTCACATGTCTATGTATGTATGTATCGTGTAGTGTATGTATCGTAGTCTAGGGTCAATTTAGGGGTAAGCCAATTAACTTATCTGTATGTTTTGGGGATGTGGGAGGAAACCGGAGTACCCGGGGAAACCCTCACAGACACAGGGAGAATATACAAACTCCATGCAGATACTGCCCTGGCTGGGATTCAAGCCAGGGCTGCAAGGTGAGTGCTATCTTCTACGCCACCGTGCTGAACATGATACCTTCTTTACCCAGCTACTCAATGGTTACTTTATGACTGTAGGAATGCACCTGACTGTAGAAAGGCAGCCGACGGGAGCTTGAAGATACATCACAAGGTAATTACCAGTGAGAGCATGTCAGCAGCAACATTGCAGTAACTACTGATAGATGAGGAGGAAGCTGCACAAAGACTATACTAGAGGACTTTCCAAGTGAACACTGTAATAGGCAAATAAGGCATATCCTGTAAGATGCACTAGACATTTTGAATTCAAACACAAACAAGTAACAGCATATTTAGAAAAAGGTATACCCACTATTATTGTGCAAACTGCATAATCAGCAGAAGCAGTGGATTGTCACTGAGTGAAAACAAAAATGCTTTTTTTTTTTGCACATTGATGTTTGAGACCCATACTTACTTTTTGCAAAAAGAACGCTAATACTCGAACAGACCTTCAATCACTGGTGTTATGTGGCTTTAAACTCCACCCCCTCCCATTTTCATTCACTATTTACATTTTTCTTTTTACTTATTCATATTTTTAGGTGGTACCAATTGGCTTTTTTTGTATGTATTTTGCATGAATGATGATAAATGCTAGGAAATAACTTAACTGTTTATGCATATGCTTGTGCTTGCTATACCTGTCAAATTTTGAAAAACTGTATTTTACTATTATATATTTTATATTGGAAAATGAATCTTTTCTCCATGAATATACATGTTTTTATTCTAAAGTAAATAAACATTTGTATTAACCCAGTGCCACTCTATACAAAACTACTTTATGACTAGTATTTACTGTCATGTGCAGGCAAAGCTCTTCAGCTCTGACAGTGACGATGAAAGGGTCTTTACTCACGTACATGCAAAAAGGGTGTCAGGAAAAAAGGCTGTGTGGTGTAAACGATAAGCAGTAATAGCGTTTATAAAAATATTGTGTTTTATTTCTGTCCAGCTTGTCTGGTCAGTAACTACAGTTCAGACTGTATGCCCATATGACTGACCCAGAGCCCAGCCCATAACACAATACAATCTGCAGGTAGATGTAGCATACAGTCTGACAGGTAGTCAATCCACCAGGCAGGTCCTGATAATTCTTGGCAATGTTCATGCAAATCCGTGTCCAAGCAAAGGTCCATCCAAGGCAAAGCGTAGTCCAGGCAAGGCAAGGTTGGCAACAGGAATCCAGCAGAGGTAAGCGTGGTCAGGATACAAGGCAGTAGTCGGCAACAGGAATCAAACAGAGGTTAAAGTGAACCAGAGACGAAGCACCCTCATGTATTTTACCATATATATCAGTGGGAACATTAGAGAAAACACCTACCCTGCTCTGTTTCATTCTTCACTGTTCAGCTTGCTTGTTATCAGCCCTGATAAAATCCCTGACTAAGCATTCAGTTTGGCTTTGCTCAGGAATCTTTATAGCTGAGCCATTATAGCTGAGCCAGAAGGGGGCAGGCTTGGGCTTGAAAAGACATCAGAGAAGACAGACTCAGCTATAATGATTCCTGAGCAAAGCTAGACTGAATGCTCAGTCGGGGATTTTATCAGGGCTGCTAAGAAGCAAGCTGAACAGTGAAGAATAAAGCAAAGAGCAGGGTAGGTGTTTTCTCTAATGTTCCCACTGATATATATATATATGGTAAAATACATGAGGGTGCTTCATCTCTGGTTCCCTTTAAGCATGGTCAAGATACAAGGCAATAGTTGGCAACAAGAATCAAATGAGACGGTGAGTGCTACCCAGCAACAAGCCAAAGCTATTGCTATCACGGGTGATGACTGGGGGCCCTCACCAAGTTTAAATACTAGGACTAACCAATGAACAGAAAGCAGAATTGAAAACAAACCAATAGTATCCAAGCGTGTCAGCTAATCAGCTAACACGCAAGCAGGGAAGTCAGTGTCACTGTTTACATCGGCAGAGCGCGTACTGATACTGATGTCCTCTGCCTAGCCAATGAGATCTGAGAAGCCTCCTGCGCTCCAGTGATGTCAGCGGCTCGCCGAGACCCAGAAGTAAGAGCTGCAGCCCGGGTCTCGGCATTCCAACCTTACAATTTTGTTTACAAATAATGTTTTACAAATTAAAAAACATTTAATAATGTGTATGAAATTGCAAATTGTGAAAACGATAATCTTCCCTGTTTTAAAAGTGAAACTTATAATTACGTTTGTTATAAAACAATTATATATGTATAATCATTATAATTGTATGATATTGTGAATAACCTTCATTTATCGTTTCTTCATATAATAAAATCTGAAAATATTGTTTATAACGATGAAAAAAAATTATAAGTATGTTCGTAATAACTGTTGTAAAACATTAGTAAATATTACTAACATTTTACTACAACTAAAACTAACCCTACTCTCACACAGAACCCTCCCTGTACCTACCCCAAACCCTTAGACACCCCTGATGGTGCCTAACCCTTAGACCCCCCTTCCCTGGTTCCCTGGTGGTGCCTAACCCTAAGACTCCCTTGGTAGTGCCTATCCCTAAGACCCCTTGGTGGTGCCTAACCCTAAGACCCCCCTGGTGGTGCCTAACCCCAAGAACCCCCTGGTGGTGCCTAACCCTAAATCTCCCCTGGTGGTGCTTAACCCGAAGACCCCCCCCCCCCCCCCCCGGTTGTGCCTAACCCTAAATCTCCCCTGGTAGTGCCTAACCCTAAGACCCCCCTGGTGCTGCCTAACCCTAAAACCCTGCTTAATGATCGCTTTATTATGTTAATAATAATGTCTTACAAACAGTAAGGGCTAACATTTTAAATAACTTTTTAGTTATATACGATAAACTTAAATCATCACAAGCGCAGTTTGAAAACATTAAAAATCTCCAGGTGCCATTTGAAAACGTTAATAATCTCCGGGTGCCCTTTTTTCCTGTTCGGTGCCCATCAAACAATATTATTATGGGAGTGAATGGTGGCACCCTTTTTGGCCACCTGCCTCATGCACCCAAATATCCTGTCACCCTTTACTCTATGCTCTGCAAAGTGCTGATCTTGAAGGGAACCCGAAGTGAGAGGGATATGGAGGCTGACAAGTTTGTTTCCTTGAAGACAGAACACACACCTGATTTAAATATTTAAAGGAGCTCCGAGCTCAAATTAAAATAGAAAATGGTACTCAACTGGGGCTTTCTGCAGCCCAGTGTAGGTCGGGACGTCCCACACCGGCGTCCTGGCTCTTCTCCCATCACCTCCTCAGAAATGGCTGGCCTGCGGTAGCCGGGCGACACTGGACCCGAGTGTCGGGCTCCTCTTCCTCAAACGTCATGGCTGACGTCACCACGTCGGCCACCTCGCGCCATCACGGCGTGACAGTACAGCGCATGCGCGTTTTAATTGCGCATGCACCGTACTGTCGCGCCGGCCGCCGTGATGATGCAAGGCGGCCGGCGTGGTGACGTCAGCCATGACGTTTGAGGAAGAGGAGCCCGACACTTGGGTCCAGTGCCTCCGGCCAGCCATTTCTGAGGAGGTGATGGGAGAAGAGCCAGGACGCCGGCGCAGTGTTGCCAACTCATCCCTTTAATTACTGACACATCTAAGTTATACATGTTCTGGGGCTATTTGCACATAATCAGTGCCTTAACTGCATTTACCTAGCCACAAAACCTGTATAATTCATATGTGTCAGTAATTAAAGGGATGAGTTGGCAACACTGCGCCGGTGTGTGACGTCCCGACCTACACTGGGCTGCAGAAAGCCCCAGGTGAGTACCATTTTCTATTTTCATTTGAGCTCGGAGTCCCTTTAAACACAGATTAGCCTTGAAAGAGCAATTTAATGAAAGATCAAAGATAAAAACAGTGTAGCGTTGCTAACACATACTAGTTTGGTGATAAAACAGTGGAAGGTGATACAAATGAATGGTAATATCTTCAGCTTACATTGCAAGGGATAAATTCACTCTTCTCACTGCACTAATACATACAAAAACGCACCCCCCTACAGTAACAACCCAACATGTTTTGGTCCCTCTATAAATAGTGACCTTCCTCAGGGGAACAAAAAGTGCTAAACATACTAGGTGCTAAGTGCTAAAGTGCATTAAAAACAGTACATTGTTTGTTTCCTTTTAAATAATGCACATTGCCTGGGCGTCCTTGCTTGATCCTCTGCCTCTAAGCCATGGACAAGATTAGCTGCATGCTTGTTTCAGGTCTGTGATTTAGACCCTACTGACCAGAAAGGGAGAAAGAGAGGCGCATTGCCACTATTGGACCTTTTTGAGCTTGCACTCCTTGCCTGATGAAGCGGGTTATACCTGCGAAACGCGTTGCGGAGTGCCAAAATAAATTGTTATTTGCGGTTTGAACAATCTCGATTGTCCATCATTTCAGGAGGTAAGTCCACCTGTACTCCTCCTTTTTAGTTGTTTTTAGATCATTTTAACCTGCCTGGCGCCTCTGTCCAAATTTGCACACTACTGACCAGAAACATCAGCAGCACTGCCAGGAAACTGGTATTGTTTAAAAGGAAATATGGTAGCTTCCATAGGTCTCACACCTCGGGTTCCTTTTAAAAGAAAGATACCGCCCTCAGCATATTCTGTTCTGCGTCCGTTCCCAATGTTGTGTCCAGCTGAGGTTCATTTTACAACTGATTAACTATTCTGGCCTGGAATTCTAGGCACATAGCCAACACTGTGAAGCAAATCCAGTATTATACTAATTACACTTTGCTTTAAAACAAAACATCATTTTGTTGAATTACAGTGACAGCTCTTCATATAAAAGGCTAAAAACATGTGTTGTAGCTTACAGGTCACTAATACTGATCTCAATTCCATTTTAGAATGATAATGAGTGCCCATGTAGCATTCATATTTTCCAGTAAAATGAAAAAAAAATTAGGAACACTCAAAATACGTTATTCTGTCTACCCAAGAATATAGTGTAATATGAATGCAGATTTCTTTTACTCAAGAAGATTACTGAACAGGCATAGGCATAGGCAGTACAGGCCATTGCCTGGAGTGCCATTGGTCCTGGAGGCGCCATGTTGCTGGATTAAGCCATGCCCCCTGGGCTAAGCCATGCCCCTTGGACTAAGCCACGCCCCAGGTGTTCTAATACTTGCTTCTAATGCATCTGCTCAGCGTAAGTTGCAGGCAGCTGCCACTGTGTCCCTCTGTGCCTTGTACATTCTTTCTCCCCCCATTGCGCCTCCTTCTGTCCCCTTTGTGCCTCCTTCTGTCTCCTTGTGCCTCCTTCAGTCCCTTGTTCCATGTCTGACCTCCTGTTTGTCCTTCTGTCTCCCTTTATGCCTCCTGTCTCCCTTTGTGCCTCCTTCTGTCTCCATGTGCCTCCTTCAGTCACCCTGTGCCACCTCTGCCTCCTTATGTCCCCCTGCACCTCCTTATTTCCCCTTGTGCCTTTTTTTGTCCCCCTGTGCTACCTCTGCCTCCCTATTCCTCCTTTGGTCCCACTCTGTCCTCATGTGCCTCCTTCTGTCTCCCTTTGTACCTCATTCTGTCTCCATGTGCCTCTTCAGTCCCTATGTGCCACCTCTATCCCCTGTGCCTTCCTCTGTCCCCGTGCCTCCTTCTGTGCCCCTTTGGGCCTTCTTCTGTCTCCCTGTGGCTCTGTCTGTCTCCCTCTGCCTCCTTCTGTCTCCCTGTGCCTCCTCACACCCCTCTCTGCCTTCTTCTGTCACCCTTTTGTGGCTCTATCTGTCCCCCTTTGTGCATCCTTCTGTTCCCCTCTGTGCCTCCTTCTGTCTCCTTGTGCCTCCTTCAGTCCATTGTGCCATGTCTGACCCGCTGTTTGTCCTTCTGTCTCCCTTTATGCCTCCTGTCTCCCTTTGTGCACCCTGTCTCCATGTGCCTCCTTCAGTCCCCCATGCCACCTCTGCCTCCTTATGTCCCCCTGTGCCTCCTTATGTCCCCTTGTGCCTTTCTTTGTCCCCCTGTGCTACCTCTGCCCCCCATTCCTCCTTCAGTCCCACTCTGCCTCCTTCTATCCTCATGTGCCTCCTTCTGTCTCCCTTTGTGCCTCATTCTGTCTCCATGTGCCTCTTCAGTCCCCATGTGCCACCTCTATCCCCTGTGCCTCCCTATGTCCCCCTGTGCCTCCTTCTGTGCCCCTTTGTGCCTTCTTCTGTCTCCCTGTGGCTCTGTCTGCCCCCTCTGCTTTCTTCTGTCTCCCTGTGCCTCCTTACATCCCCCTCTACCTTCTTCTGTCACCCTTTTGTGGTTCTATCTGTCCCTCTTTGTGCATCCTTCTGTTCCCCTCTGTGCCTCCTACTGTCTCCCTGTGCCTCCTTCTGGCCCCTTTGTGCTTTTTTCAGTCCCCCATCGTGCCTCCTCCTGTCTCCTTTGTTCCTCCTCCTGTCCCCTGTGTGCCTCCTTCAGTCCCCCTCTGCCTTCATCTTTCATTTTGTGTCTCCTTTTGTCCCCCTTTGTGCCTCAATCTGTCCCCTATTTTTCCTCATTCTGCCCCACTTTGTGCCTCCTTCTGTCCCCTGTGCCTCACACTGTCCTTTTTTGTGCCTCCTTCTGGCCCTCATGCCTTCTCCTTTCCCCTTGTACCCCCCACTGCCCCTCTGTGGATCTCCTTCTGTCCTCCTGTTCCTCCTTCTGTCTTCCTTTTTGTCTCATTATGTCCCCCATTGTGTATTCATTTGTTGCCCATTGTGCCTCCTTGTGTCCCCCTGTATGCCTCCTTCTGTCCTCCTGTACCTCCTTCTGTCCTCCTTTGTGTCTCATTCTGTCCCCAATTGTGTATTCTTTTGTTGCCCATTGTGCTTCCTTGTGTCCCCCTGTGTGCCTCCTTCTGTTCCCTTGTGCCTCTTTCTGTCCTCCTTTGTTACTTCTTCTGACCCTCATGCCTCCTTCTGTCCCCCTGTGCCTCCCTATGTCGCCCTGTGTGCCTTATTCAGTCCCCTTGTGCCTCCTTCTGTCCCACTTTGTGTCTTTCTGGTGAAACGCTGCCGCATTGTGTATTTTCTGGTGAAAAGCTGCTGCATTGTCTATTTTCTGGTGAAACACTGCCCACATTGTGTATTTTCTGGTGAAACGCTGCCCGCATTGTGTATTTTCTGGCGAAACACTGCCGCATTATGTATTTTCTGGTGAAACGTTGCCAGCATTGTGCATTTTCTGGTGAAACACTGCCACAATAAGTGTAATTTCTGGAGAAACGCTGCCGCATTATGATTATTTTCTGGTGAAACTCTGCTGCAATACTATTATTTTTTGATGAAACACTTCCGCAATACGTGTATTTTCTGGTGCAACGCTGCCGCATTACGATTATTTTTTGGTGAAACAGTGCAGAATTACGATTATTTTCATGGGGAGGGGGGGTGCAACGGGGGGGGGGGGGGGGGCGCCACAGGTTTTCTCGGCTGGAGTGCCAAATGGCGAGAGGCACCCCTGTCACTGAAGATCACTACTAAAGATCTACAGGCTGATTGGGATTTATGTTTAGAATAAGCTTTCAATTTACCACTGTAATACTTCAAATAAAGTCCTTTACAGAGTAGACTAATAAAATGAAGGCTGATATATATAAATGCACCCTAAATTATCATTTTGCTTTTACCATTCATATCTGATGCCCTCTGTAGGTGATCACAATAAGCATAAACACTTTAACAACCCACAGAATCACCTTTTCAGTGCAAAAAAAAAAAAAAATATTTACAATTGGTATTTACATTTACACAAAAATATCTGCTGTTGTAAGTGCTAGCTTTGGATCCTCAAAGCATAAAAAGCACAAAAACTACAAAAAAACTAAATTGCTGAACCCTGTTTAATACCAATGTTGATACAATATAGAATCTATCGATCTAATATAAGGTGCACATGTGATTGATCATCAATAAGCAGTATTGATGCAATCACAATATCAGCTTTTTAAAGTCGAGCTGCAGAAAACAAAATTAATTTACTGTAATATTAAATGATGTGAAGAGAACTTAGAAGTGTTTTTTAGGGGGGTCTTATTGCTGTCCTTGCCTATCTTGAAGAGATTTATCCTCATTTTTTTTTGCCTTTTGGACCTCCTGTGTGCAGGGACTCCTTTGTCAGGAATTCTAACTTTTCCCACTCTACTAAAAATGTTGAGTTTGTTTCTGTCTCTGTCCTTTCTTGAGACATTTTTCCACTTTCTGACAGAGAGCAATGCAAATTCCCACAGAATCAGACTTACAACAGAAATAAAAAAATCCAAAACAGGAAACAACCTTTTACCACACTATCCTCTTTACTTTATTTTAAGCTATAAGGGCCGGTCCGCTCTTGTCCAGTTCCAGATTGGATTCATGTCAAACAGATCAGTTTTTTCTGAAAAACTGATCCGTTTGACATGGATCTGATCTGGGTGCCTAAGCATGTTCTGATTCCGCGTGTCGAATGGGTCGCTACGTGCGCATTGACTGCTCACATGTCTCCCCTTTACAGCTCGTCCACCGCTTGTCCCGCCGCTCAATTCCTTCCACAGCCTGGAGGACAGCAGAAGCATGGCTCTCCATAGGCTGCAACTGGCCAATTTTGCCTAGCAACAGGGAGAATGCCTAGCAACAGGCTCTTCAGAATGGACCGAGCAGCAGGGATTAACGGTGGGACATGTGAGTATGATATCACAACGCCAACGGGATGTGGCTTAAATGGGTGACACAGAGAAACTTTAACCCAGGATTGAACTTCATCCCAATCAGTGGCGAATACCCAATTTCCCACAAACAAATCTTTACCTTTTTTAGAATACATCATCAGGGTGGTCTGTGTGGCTGATATTGTAGTTAAACCCCTCCCTTATACAGGCAGTCTCCTAATTACAAAAGTTTTGAGTTACAAAGTTTCAAAGATACAAACAAAGTTGTCTTCGTGTACAAAGTATACAATATGTCACATGTCAGTTCAGGTATCCTTTAAGTGGTACAGATAACCAAAGTGGCATATCTCATACCTATGCAAGTATTGCATGCTTATTTTAATTCACATTACTATGCTATGGTTGTTCTTCCGTCCATCAATTATCCTGAAAACCGTAGCCACATAGAGGCATGCTTTGAACTTAGATACTAAAGGTCTATATTCCTGGTGTGTACTGGTGATCATTAAGGCACCTGACTTATGTTCACTATATGATGTACAGTTATAGACTTGAGTTAGAAAATATGATCTGCATTGAGTTAGTGACTCAATGGGCCTGAATTATTGTAAAGTCATTAGGTAGAAAAACTCCTGACTGTGGATTTAGGAAAGCAAAAGTGCCATGTGTGTGCATGTGAATGCTTGTGTGTGCATTGCTTCATATGAGGAATTCACTTAGTGATTCCAACAAGCCATCTCTACAGAGTATTGTGCTTATGAGAGCTTTGGCTTATCAGGAATTCACAAAATGATCCCTAGTCATCAGGGTTGGACTAGGACACTAAGGGCCCACCAGGAAAGTTTCAGCCTATACCCCCCCCCCAGGTTAGTTATAGGTTCCCCCGGTATAGATAGCAAGTTATAGGTGCCCCCAGTATAAGTAGTTAACTATATGTGTCCCCAGTATAGGTAGTTAACTACAGGTGTCCCCAGTATAGGTAGAAAGTTATAAGTGTCCCCAGTATAGGTAGTTAGCTATAGGCATCCTCAGTATAGGTAGCCTGGAAGGGGAAGCTTGTGGGCACACAGCAGTGGGGTGGGGGCCCCCTTCCGCGCTCCCCACCCCAGAATTTAGCACTGTAGCAGCGGGCAAGTGGGCGATGAACATTCACCTCTTCCTGGTTCTGGCACCTGAGCTCTGTGTGTCACTGCTCTTATGTCTCCAATGCCTATCACTGTACTTCCTGAATAGCGGAAGTACAGTGATCGGCGTTGGGGACATAAGAGCAAAGACACACAGAGCTCCGGCGCCAGAACCAGGAAGAGATGCTAAGGGGGGCCTTAGGTGAGGGAGGGGGGGAGTATGGCCCCCCACCGCTGTGTGCCCACAAGCTCCCCCTTCCTGCGCTGCTGCCCCCTCCTGCTCGACATAAACAGTGCGGGGGTAGGGAGGCCCCAGGCGCCATTTTTAAAATACAACAGGGCCTGCCAGGGATTCTCCTGTCTCTTCAGCAGGCCATGCCAAGCCTACCAGTCATCACTGCATACCTTTATACAACTGTATAAGAATTATGTAAAATCTGTTTCATTTTGCTGCTAAACAAAATAAATAGTAGTTTTTTTGTTCTTTATAGGACCACTATTGTGAAAAATTGTAAAATTTAAAATTCATGAAAACACATAAACACATAAATAAAAGTACATTTCTCCCTTAGTAAAATGTGTCCTAAATTACTTTTCTTCTATGTCGCTGTTGCTTACAGTAGGTAAGAGAACTCTGACAGAACTGACAGATTTTGACTATCCCATCTCCTCCTATAGGATTCTAAGGCTTTTCTTAATTTTCAAAAGCACTTGATGAATGGCAATTGCTTAGTCAAACTGCCAGAATAGTGTGCAAACAGGTAGGTTGGTCTGCTGGTATCTTTGCATCGATCCTTTCCAGGGAGTAGTTTTGAGAAAAATAAATTAAATGCTGAGAATCCCCCATGAAGATATGGCCGAGTCAAAAACCTGTCAGTTCCGTCATTTCACCTAACTGCTTTAAGTGTCAGCAATGTGAAAAAAATACATTTATATCTATTTTCACTCTGGAAGAATCATAATTCTTATTTGTATATGTTTACATGTATTTTAAATGTTACAATTTTTCGTGATAGTGGTCCTGTCTTGTTATTAGGATTGTTTGCTCAGCCAAACAGAAGTGTTTTGGCTTCTGTTTACTTTTCAGGAGAGTCAGGCTGAATTCAGCTGATATTTAACTGCCTCATTTGCATAGATGAAACCATTCATTTTTAAAGCTTTTCAAAACAGGGACTTCAGACAAGTTGCTAGTAGGACCAGTACACTATGTACTTTTTTTTAGCTCACGCATTTCTTGTATAACATTAAACTAGCAGCATGCATGTTATTTATAAAACACAAGTTGCTCTAGGTGTGCACACATTACACAGATTATGCTGCTTGCATAAACACCAGTAAAACTGACATACACTATCTGCGCAGGCCAATTTTACCATCACTTTGTGAACCCTCATGTCACATGTCACTTCAGGTTCACTTTAAGGAGCTTCTTCACCCTTCATCTCTCACTAACTCTCAAGCTTCAAATGCTTGAATTACAAGTTTACTAAGACTAGTTAATAGGTGTTTGGCAAACATACCATGGTACACTCAATCAGTGAACCTACCCATTCATAAAAAGGTGAATCCTGATGCGAACACCCAACCATGAATGTTTGGTTCAACTGTGAATATGTGTTTGCATGTGATCATTTGGCACAAACGCAAGTGCAAATGTGCACTAGAGTTTATTTCTGATTGGCCATCTCAGCCCAGCTGACCTTAGTTTAAAGAGAGCCCAAAGTGGGATTAAAAAAAAGTAGGCTACCTGATCCGCGGGGCTGAGCGGATCAGGTAGCCACCAAATCTGCCTCAATGTCTCACTTTCACTTGCGTGACCTATAGGTCACAACGCTGCACTGAGGGACTCTGTGCCTCTCATAGCGTGCAGGGAGGCAGGGGAACAACGGCCAAGGAGAGAGACCTGCCCAATGGCAGCTCTGTAACTCCTGTAGGAACGCCCCTGGTGCAGGGAATTACTCTCCTCACTGTTTACTTCCGAGATAGCGACAAATATTGTCGCAAATCTTGGGGGGCTATAGCGCAGTGGTGGGGGGCAGAGAGCAGCGGTGTATGGACACAGAGGCATGTCACGACTAGGCAGAGAACCTGCCTCTGTGTCCCATCTGCCCCCCGAAGATCCACCTCGAGTTCTCTTTAATGGTCATGCTGCTCATTATGGGTAATGATCTGGCACTGGGTAATGTGACCAAACGTTTGCACTTGCCAGAAAATGCAAACAGACATCTTTGAATGAATTTGCATAGTCTAACTACTAACACGACATGTTAACTACCTCTCTGTTAACCCCCATCTTGATCAGTGTGAGCCTGGATTCTGCCTTGTACACTTTACTGAAAACCACCCTCACTGGAGTAACTCATTACCTACTAATTGCTTTAAATGCCACTATTTGATACACATTTTTCTTGACCTGTCTTCAGCTTTTTAAACTGTTGGCCATCTTTTACTATTCCACATCTTCTCCTCTCTGGTCATTCAGGGCTGCAGTTTCTTATGCTCAGTGTTGCTCTTTCTAACACAGTACAGCGAGTAACACAGTGCTCACTTCTTGGTCCTACTACTTATGTAAGGATAATATCAAACTCTCTCTCTCTTCTTCTGATCTTTCTGCTTTAATGTCTTGCTTCCCTGACCTTATAACACTATTTCCTGTATCATATTTTCTCACTTTTGTTAAACTCAAAATGGAGGAAACTGAAATTTTCCACCCTCTAATGCAGCTTTCCTACGTAATTTAACAATTAACATTGATAACACCACAATAACATCAATCCTTCAAGCTCATTGTATCCGGGTAGATTTTGCACCTTTAATCAGTCCCTCCATTAAAAAATTTGCCACTTTCTGTCTTTCTGTCAATTCCAGCTAAAAAGCATCTCAAAGATCCATTTTTACCTAATGCAGGATGCAATTAAGATGCTAGTATATGCGGTCATTATATCCTGACAATACCACTGTAACACCCCCTCTGAGGTTTAGCAAATGAATTGGTTGGCATATCTCCAGTCCATCTTTAACTCTGCTGCTCGAATCGTCTATTTCTTTCCCTGCTCCTTATGTTATGCTTCTCTCTGTCAGTCTCATTTCTGCACATAGGATTTCTCACATGCCTCTCTGTTTTTTTTGGAACTCTTCCTAAATCATTTTCACCCTCTCTGTGTTTGGTAAGTTTAAGTAAAACCTAAAAACCCATTATCTCAAGCAACCATATAACCTGCATCTGACTTTTTTTAAACAATTACTGGTGTTTTAGCTGGTGTTTTTCTGGTGTTTTCTTTTTCTTTTATGTTCTTCTCTGGGACCCTCATTTTGATATGCCAGTTTTTTGTTTGCTAGAAGTATTCTTCTATGTTGCTTGAAGAATGTTGTCAGCTTGCTTGCAGCCAGGATTCCACTATATGACCGTTTTGAATTTCTTGCTGCCTCTGACATAAGTCAAGTCCACCTACCACATTATTTGAACACATCTATGAATAAAGGCTGTCCTGATTGCATCAAAGAGAATAGATGCTGCTTCCAGTATCTATTCAATGAACATAAAGACTTCAAGCAACATGGAAGACTGCTGGCTACAAGCCAGCAAGCTAAAGTTAGCCATACATCAGGCGACTTGGTGGCCAATTAACCATCCGATTAGATTATAATAGAATCGGATGAAAATCGGTGCTGCCAAATGCACACCCAACCAACAATGCGACCAATTTCAGGCCGAAATTAGTTGCATTAGTCGATCGCACATGCTGCAAGATGTAGGGCCGACTTGCTCGATCAGGTGTGCAGCGGTAACAGCGTGCAATATCAGGACGAGCGACAAACGCAACAAAACCCCTGGCACTGTCCCCCTAATGTTAAATGTCATAGTGATACGTTACTTGTCCGCAGCCTCTGCTTGTCCTCTACTGGCTCTGGACGCACTCTCTTCTCCATACATGCGCGGCGCATGTGGATGCCTATTAAGGGTGCGTGTGTGACATCAGACGGCACACACGCGGCCACGTCACTAGGCAACCACGTGGCGCACGTGTATGGAGAACAGAGTGCGCCCGGAGCCAGTGGAGGACAGGCGGAGGCCGCGGACAGGTAATGTATTACTTGCACTGGGCACAAGGGGACATTTAACATTAGGGGATAGCATTGAGGAGGCGAGGCGGCCGGATACGGCCTCCTAGGTGATATTTTCACAATTTTTCAATGAAATACTTTTTAAGCCACCAACATACAAAAAAATACTCATAATAATTTTGGTAGTACTTTTTTACTGACTTTTTGGTACTTTTTCAATTGCATCGTTCTGAAAAAATTATATTTTAACCATTTACCGCCATCCTAACGTATTAAAACGTCATGCTTACCGCTATTAACAGCAACATGACGTTTTAATACGTCGCGCATTCCCGCCGCTGCTACCGCCGTGTGTCCGCCGCTACCGCCGCCATTACCGTCGGGATCCCGTGCTGGGCGATTGGGGAAGAGGACTGAACAGTCCTCTACCCAATCGCAGTGCCTGGAGTGAATGGACGTGACCGCGAACAGCGGCTACGTCCATTCACATAAACAGGAAATGTAACAGTTTAATAAAGTGTGTAAAAAAAAAAAAAAAAAAGTGAACACGTCCTATGAGTGTTCACCAGCGCCATCTTGTGGCCAAAAAGTATATTACACCTACAAAATACATACATTTTCAAGTATATACACATCATTAATAAAATTACACTTCCAACCCTCCCCCCCCCAAAAAAACACTTGTAAAAAAAAAAAATCAGCTTAAAAAAAAAAAAAAATAGTTGCCTTAGGGACTCAGCTTTTTTTATTCTATATTTTATGGGGGAAAATTAATTTTAATTTATTACATAGGGGCTTGTAATTATGGCCAGAACAAACAGAAAAATAACCACTTATATTTCAAAATAATATACTGTCGCCATACATTGTGGTAGGGACATAATCTAAACGGTTTAATTATCGGGACCACTGGGCAAATAAAACGTGTTTGTTTTATCCACAGGAGAATGTTTAATTTTAAAACTATAAAGGCTGAACACTGAGAAATAATGATTTTTTTTCTTTTTTTTTCTGTTTTTCTCATTAAAATGCATTTAGAATAAAAAAATTCTTAGCAAAATGTACTATCCACAGAAAGCCTAATTGGTGGCGAAAAAAACGAGGTATAGATCATTTTCTTGTGATAAGTAGTAATAAAGTTATTAGGGAATAAAAGGGAGGAGCGCTGACAACTGAAAATTGCTCTGGTCCGTTAGGATAAAAACCCTTGGGGGTGAACTGGTTAAATACAAGATGAAAAATTATCTCATAGGAGAAAACTCAGGAGAAAAAGTGAATTGCATATGGGCCAAGGACTTTAAAAAGGAGTAGAAAATCCACCACCGCCCTTTTCAAAGTACCTCCTAATGTTAAAATCCATGTAGGTTAGTCTTGGCCAGGGGGCAGCCAGAGACCCTTCGTGGGGCCTGGCTTACTTGCCTCACAACATGCATGGTTCATTAATAGATTTGGGGAACTATGCTGTTTTTCCTTAATTTAATTTATTTTAAAGAACATTGTCAGTTCCTATTTTTTTTTACACAGGAATGCACAATGTTTTAAAAAAGTAATTGCTGAGTTGTGCATTGCACATCAAGCAGAATGATCACAATTTGTAAGCCTGCAACTTTGTAGCCTCCATAGGTTTCAGAACAGGTTTACTTTAGAAGCAATACAGAAACATTTTTTGCTTATTAAACACTGCATTTGTTTTTACAAAACTATAGATTAGTTCCAAAAGAGCATCAGTTGAGGCTGGAAGAACAAAAGAGCAATAATCTGAAGACAAAGGAGAGCGTGAGGTACAGCTGAGATCATTCTAGATGTTATCCCAAGAGTCATATAAAGCTTCAGCAAACTGTGGTGTATTTATTTACCCAACATCTTTTAGGAAGTTGAGACAGATTTCCTGTGAGAGCTACTGCAGCATTGCATTTTTCAGCTACAGAATAAATATGAGGTTGATGATGTATCATCAATGTACACTACCTAAACAAAACAACCCCTTTCTCTTTCAGCTGAACAAAAGGGTGCCTGGAATCTAGAAACACTACCTGGAAATGAAACAATAATTGTTAGTTATTGCAATCCAGCGTCACACAAAATGAAGAAAAAAGGCTTTCCTGCATGCTTTAGGAGAAATCTCCACATAAAATATTATAGCATTGTAACTTCCTTTGAGCAGGATAAACAGGCAGCTAACTATCATGTAGGTACTGATATTAAATACTGCCCATTCACTCAACCAAAATAGTGCTGTTATATTGTCTCTCTCACCATAAAACAACTAAATCTTATGAATAGGTAAGCTTCTTCAATAAATGATAAGCATTCTAAATCTTACTATTGTGTAACCTTATAAGTGTATGGGCTATTATCTTAAAGGGGGATTCTCTGATCCTTAAAGTGGAATACACAGCATAACACACAATGGGGAATTCCATAAACTATATAACTGTTGGTGTGGAGTTTGCATAACTCAGGTCATAAACACAATGAGTGCATTACTTGCATAATGTGCTTTACGCTATTTGCATACATTTTACCTGTCCTATTGTCCATATAATTATTCCAATGCCTTAATTTGATAAAGGCGTGACATGTAGATGATATTTAGATATTGGTTTTCTTACTGTAATAACATTTTCATGTAGCCATTAAGATAAACACATCATAATTGTAATAGATACTCTTATCTCTGTGTAGGTGCTAATGTTAGCAGCTATAGCGGAGGTAGTAGAGAACACTTGTGGTCTCAGGAAAACTCAAATACAGGCTAACTCAAGCTGACAAACTCAAGCACAATGCTGTACCATAATCATCCCCTCTAAAGCCTCTAAAAGGTGGGGTGGGTGGGTTTACCAGAATAGTAGATATTTGGCCGGCCAGGAATAATGACATTATGGAGAAACAAAGGCAAACTAGCAACTTTAGTAAATATATGGTAAATAAAATAATGTGTAACTGGTACCTTATCAGGGCAGTTTCTAAGCTAAATTAAACCCAGGGCGAGGGTGTAAAATTTAAACCCCCCCACCCCTGTGGACTCGCAAACCCTTACTCTTTAGGGACAGTTACACAGCCACAGGTCACAAGCAGATCTCCCTACTTACTAGTGACCAGCCGCTCATCCAGGATACCAGGAAAACACACAGGCGAAGAGAGCCTGGAAAGCCAACTCCTTCATGGGCGCCATGCACTGACAGCCTGCAGTGACGCTACAGGACATCAGGTGTCATCACGCAGTGGTGACGTGATGATGACGTAATGTCTGACGCAGGCAGTCTAGGAGGAGTCAAGGAAGGTGATCATGCTGGTAATTTCTTCAATTTGGCTGCACCACATGTCACCAGCTATGTCCTTCTGCCTGTGCCCCATTCTTCATCATGCCAATCTGCGCCCAGGACATTCACCCTACCCGCACTGCCCAAGAAACGGCCCTGTACCTTATATTTTAGCAATGGTGTAATATGTTACCAGAGACATCTTTTTTATTGGATATTTATGTCTAACTTATGTTAACATAGGTTACTAATGCTAAAATTTCTACTTATGCTTGCTTCCCCACTGTTTCTCCGTATTGACGCAATTCTGATAAAATTACCATTAATTCATAGTTCTTCCTAAAGCTGGTAGATTTGTCAGTTTGCTGGATCTGGAAAGTGTCCGGAGGAGTAAAACTGAACAAAGATATTGATTCTTCTCTGCTACATGTCCATTATAATAACTGCCACCATAGCAAAAAAGGCAATAATCTGTCAATTAAATATCCATTATTTCAATAAAAACACAAGTACACACGCATGCACACTAGCGAATAACAGCCCCACAGTTAATGGCACTTTCCAAGGTCCTTTGTCTGGGCTTGCTATACTTTAGCATGATGGAGAAAGTGGGTGCAAGCAGCAGTCACAAAGTCAGGGCATGCTATACTAAAGATGCTATACAAAGATTCAAAGCATCTTTGAAAGTGCAGCTGTGCAATGGGAATACACCTCAGATCTCATTCAGAACAAACACCTCTGGGATGTGCTGGAAAAACAAGTCTGATCCGTGGGTATCACAACACACAGGTCTTAGTGGATCTGCTGCTAAGGTCATGTTGCTGGATACAACAGGAAACCTTCAAACATCTGTTTGCAAAATGTGAAAACATTTTAGACATATACATATAATACTTTTTTTTAAAAATATGTCCCTGTCACTTACAGCAAGTAGTAAAAATCTGACAAATCTGACTGATTATGCACTATTCCATTTCCTCATAGGGGATTCTTGTGGTTTTCTTTCTTTTTCTTTTAAAAAGCACTTACTGAATGGCAGTTGCTCAGTCCAGCTGCTGAAATTGTGTGGAAATAAGTAGATAAAATCAGGCCCAAGGCAAAATAGCAAGTTTTTCCAACCCCTGAAGACCACCTGGCTTTTTTGGTAAGATTTTGTGGGGCTGTTGTCAACCAGGCCCCTGGTCTGTCTCCAGACCCTAGACACATGCTTTGTGTATGACCCGACTGGATATGACGGATGGTCAGCAACATCTTTATATATATCCTTTCCAGGGAGTGCTGTTCTAAAGACTAAAGGAAATACTAAAAATCTGCCATGAGGACATGGACTAGTACTATTGTAAGCAGGGGCGTAGCAATAGGGGGTGCAGAGGTAGCGACCGCATCGGGGCCCTTGGGCCAGAGGGGCCCCGAAGGTCCCTCCCTCAACCACAGTATTAGCTCTCTATTGGTCCTGTGCTCATAATAATCACTTCTATAGATACTTTGAATAGTGGTAATCATTAACACACTGTTCCCCAACCCCTTCTTGCGCCTCTGACACTGTAGTTGCCATTGGCAGGTTTTGGTGCACCGTATCAATTGTCATGTAAAGAGTGCTTGGGGGGCCCCATGTAAAACTTGCATCGGGGCCCACAGCTCCTTAGCTACGCCACTGATTGTAAGTGACAAAAACATAGAGCCGTTCATAGTGCATTTTACACCTTTAGAAATGTATGTCATTTAAGTACAGGTTTGCATGTCTATTTTTTGTGATAGTAGTCCTTTAATGGGTAAAAACAGTTAAGTTTTTGTGTCACCAAGGGGATCTACATAAGATTAGGCAGGTAATTGTAATGTTTTAGCATTGTAATTTCAGAAGACATGAGAAACTTTTTCAATAAGCTATAATAGTACTAACAATCCCCAGTAAGGAACTTTCTTTCCCTTTCTCAGCACATCCCACAGGAAGTCCCAAGGCACATTATCAAATTTCTCCTTCACATCTAGAATACAAGCATATATTTCCTTCATGTACTCAGTGGCTTTTATATTTTAAATAAAATATGTAGTCCTATGTGCTTATACTGGGGCAGAAGTCGTTGTTGTTCATTCTCAGTTGGATGTTCCTAGTCAGCTGTCTTCAAAAATCTGTCTTTAAAAACTCTTGAATATATTTTAGCAGGAACACTAAGCAGACATATGCAACAATGATTTTTCAAAAGGTAACCAATCAAAGGTAACCAATACACTGATCAACAGAGTCTTGATACCATTTCTTATAAATACCCTCATCAGAATGCTGCCCTGAGAATTTCAGTAGTAGTGTCACCAAGCACTACAGATCTTACCAGATTTTAACAATCGAGAAATGCTATGATCTGTGTTGTGTGAGTGTAACGAGCGGCGGGGATACGACGGTCACGGAGAGCAGCGTGACCGCCGTTACCCTCCCCGCCACTCAGACTTCCTGGACGCCACGCGCAGGTCTCTCTGCCGCGCATAAACTTCGGGCTACGCGTGCGCGGGCCCAGCGGCAGGACCTTTATGAAAAATGTAGGTGCGTCAGTTGACCTGTAAGTCAGCTGACGTCACGGAGCGCGCTGAGGGATTGCCTGCCAGCTTAAAAGGCATGTGCTGTCAGTAGCTCATTGTCTGTTGTTGCGAATACTTCGTGTTAGCACTCAGACCTTTGATAGCTGTAATCAGTAGTGAAAAACATACCAATTGTATTTATCTGTGTTTGACTCTTTGCCTGCTCTGACTATTCTTTCTGCCTTGTGATTCTGTACCTCTGCCTATCTGATCTTGTTGCCGACTTTTGCTTGAACTTCACTCTGATTCTGCTTCTCGATTCTGTACCTTGTCTGCCTGTCTGTTGCCTACCTGATCTGTCTGACTATTCTCTCTCACCAGTGGGCCCTCGCCACTGGTGAGGTTATAGCTGTGGTTCTATCTGTAACCTCCATCGCCACTAGTGAGGTTACCGCTGAGAATCTATCAGAAACCTACTGTTTGCACCAATCACTACACTTGTGCAATAAAGATAGTGACTTTTGTCACGTCTTTCACGCCATTTGCTTACTATATCTGTATTTTTGGTGATTCTGCAGATCACCATATAATCAGATATAGTATCTGTATTATTGGTGATACTGCAGATCAACACATAATCAGAGATCTGTTATCCTGCTGACATTATTGTTACAGTGAGATTATTTTTGTGAAATAATACTCACAAAGGTCAATAAAAAAAAAACAGATTTAAAAAAGCGCTAAATGTCACCATATTCAGCTCCTGGAAACATAAACTTAATTTTCTCTTTTAGTACAAATATTTCTTTTTATGTAATTTTATATGAAATATCGTCATTTTTAGTATCATTCAGTATTTCTGAAAATGGAGGTGGGAGGATTTATTAGATGTTATGGGTGCATTCTCCTCTACTGCCACAAGATGGCAATTCCCCTAGTGACGAGTTACACGTATCTCTGTATAAATGCGAAGGGCCAGCTGGGGGGGCGTCAGCTGATGAATGGGGCCATCCCTGAAACACATTGTGACTTTTGACGTTGTGCGGGGTGGAAGGATAGCATGTGGCTCAGAGACAGCTTCATCCAGTGTGACCGAGGGTTGCCGAGCATGGCTGGCCATGGTGGCCACTCTGGAAGCCGATAACTGACACACGCTCACTCTAGTCACTCAAACGTAACTTGTATGTGTCTAATTTACTTTAAACTCTTTTGCTTCACCATGGCTTGTTTTCCAATACTGTCAAAGGTGGTTACCGCTAAAGCATCCACTGTACAGGCAAGTGGGGAGATTATACCCGACCTCAATCGGGTTAAAGAGAACCAGAGACGAAGCACCCTCATGTATTTTATTACATTTATCAGTGGGAACATGACAGTAAACACCTACCCTGCTTTTAGTTTTATTCTTCTCAGTCTAATCTATCTGTTATCAACTGTGATAAGAATCCACCGACTATTCAGTCGAGGTTTGACCTGGAATCATTATAGCTGAGTCACTCTTCTGTGAAGTCTTTTCAAGCCCAAGCCTTCCCCCTCCTGGCTCAAATTTCATGCTTTACATACTGAGAGCTATGATGATATGGGAGGGGCTGATGCTGCAGGAAAAATCTCTGTCTTAGCTGGCCAATAACGGTCCAATTTCTAGCGAAAAATCGTTCGAGCGATCAGAAATTCTGATCGGACGAAAAATCGTTCACTACACCATCAACTAACCAATCATTGCTTCCTATCTATCACGACCACCAAGAAAATCCAAATTTTCGTTCGACGAAAATTCATTCGGGCGACATTTTTTTCACTCGTTCATAATCGATTGTGTCCACCAACGGAGATTATTTACAACCAATCCGATCAGAATTTCTGATCGCTCGAACGATTTTTCGCTAGAAATTGGACCGTTAGTGGCCAGTGGACACAATCGATTATGAACGAGTGAAAAAAATGTCGCCCGAATGAATTTTCGTCGAACGAAAATTTGGATTTTCTTGGTGGTCGTGATAGATAGGAAGCAATGATCGGTTAGTTGATGGTGTAGTGAACGATTTTTCGTCCGATCAGAATTTCTGATCGCTCGAACGATTTTTTACTAGAAATTGGACCGTTAGTGGTCAGCTTAACAGACAAGTGTGGCTGTGTGATCTGTGTGCTGTGTCTGTGCAGCCTGTCATTATTATCTACTGTATGCAGTTTCATTACTATGAGAGACACTTCCTACAGGCAGCCACAAAGCATACCAGAATAATAAAGTTGAAAGCACACAGATGAAAGCCTACAGCAGCCCTTCTTGTCTATAGTCTCATATAGCCTATACAGCACATCCAGAACACCTCATAACCTGGAACAGAAGGAATATGAGCCGGCGGCCATATTGGATATTTCCTGGAGGAATAATGGATAAAAAGCACTCAAAAAGGCACACCAGAGTGGCCAAATTATCGGGTAGAGCATTTATTCTTTACAAGCTATCAACTGATATGTTTATTTTGTGTGAATCGTTCATCTCTGGTTCCCTTTAAGAAGTTGCTCTCTGCAAATAGGAAGAAAGGGGTAACAAATCCTCACCAAGAGTGGATTAACAATGCAGGTAACGGCAAACATATTATTGAAACCTCATGAACCGCATCCCCCCATTATGGCTGCACCCAGGAAGGCTCACACCCAAAACCGCACAGTGCTAGCCTATTACTAGATTTATGAATAAATTAGTTCACAACATAGTGTAATGTGAACTGAATTCAAAAATCTAATAGTCTATCTCTTTTTGTCTTTCGGCATTTGGTATGGACAAAACACTGTTAGCTACATGTGTAGTTACCGTAACCGTAAGAGAGGAAATTCAGGATTATATTACTGATGATTAGAGTTGGGCCGAACCTCCGATTTTAGGTTCGCGAACCGGGTTCGCGAACTTTCGCGGAACGTTCGGTTCGCGTTAAAGTTCGCGAACCGCAATAGACTTCAATGGGGATGCGAACTTTGAAAAAAAAAATAATTATGCTGGCCACAAAAGTGATGGAAAAGATGTTTCAAGGGGTCTAACACCTGGAGGGGGGCATGGCGGAGTGGGATACACGCCAAAAGTCCCCGGGAAAAATCTGGATTTGACGCAAAGCAGCGTTTTAAGGGCAGAAATCATATTGAATGCTAAATGACAGGCCTAAAGTGCTTTAAAACATCTTGCATGTGTATACATCAATCAGGTAGTGTAATTAAGGTACTGCTTCACACTGACACACCAAACTGTTCACTGAACAGAACAGGTATACAGTGGCGGGTTCACTGAACAGAACAGGTATGCAGTGGCGGGTTCACTGAACAGAACAGGTATGCAGTGGCGGGTTCACTGAACAGAACAGGTATGCAGTGGCGGGTTCACTGAACAGAACAGGTATGCAGTGGCGGGTTCACTGAACAGAACAGGTATACAGTGGCGGGTTCACAGAACAGGTATGCAGTGGCAGGTTCACTGAACACAACAGGTATGCAGTGGCGGGTTCACTGAACAGGTATACAGTGGCGGGTCCACTGAACAGAACAGGTATACAGTGGCGGGTCCACTGAACAGAACAGGTATACAGTGGCGGGTCCACTGAACAGAACAGGTATACAGTGGCGGGTTCACAGAACAGGTATACAGTGGCGGGTCCACTGAACAGAACAGGTATACAGTGGCGGGTTCACAGAACAGGTATGCAGTGGCAGGATCACTGAACAGGTATGGAGTGGCAGGATCACAGTACAGGTATGCAGTGGGCTGAGGGCTCACTGAACAGAACAGGTATGCAGTGGCAGGATCACTGAACAGGTATGGAGTGGCAGGATCACAGTACAGGTATGCAGTGGGCTGAGGGCTCACTGAACAGAACAGGTATGCAGTGGCAGGATCACTGAACAGGTATGCAGTGGCAGGATCACAGTACAGGTATGCAGTGGGCTGAGGGCTCACTGAACAGAACAGGTATGCAGCCAGGAAGAAGTTAAGCCTAACTAATCTTTCCCTATATGAGAGACTGCAGCAGCTCGCCCTACTCTCACTAATGCAGGCACACGAGTGGCCGTAATGGCCGCCGCTGCCTGCCTTATATAAGGGGGGGTGGGGCTCCAGGGGCTAGTGTAGCCTAATTGGCTACACTGGGCCTGCTGACTGTGATGTAGAGGGTCAAAGTTGACCCTCAGTGCATTATGGGGCGAACCGAACTTCTTCCGCAAAAGGTTCGCGTGCGGTACCCGCACGCGAACCACCTATGTTCGCGCGAACCACGTTCGCCGGCGAACCGTTCGGCCCAACTCTACTGATGATAAAGAAGGCAGCAAGTGTCTTGCACTGTCCATAGGAGAAGTACAGTATGTCCTGTGCAGGATACGTCTGCAGTTATTTCTCTACTTAGAACTGTCTCACTTTTTCTACTCATAATGCAGATCTACATATCTTCATTTACCCACTGACTCAATAAGAAGTATAAATAAAGAAGTAAAATTGAATAATACTCCAAATGAATCAGCCAGATTATCTCTATAGTAAATCAACTGTGAATCAAGGTTATAAAACAGAAGTTAGGCTTTTCTCATTTCCACATACTTCCACACCACGCACCAACTTTCACCACAGGGATGTTTTCAGTTGCTACGTAAATAGTGTGAATCACTCAGAATTTTGAAGGAGAATTCAGAGTGAGCAAAGTCACATTCTTTCCTAGCTGCACCATGACAGTGTGAATCACTGGATGAGCTCCATGAACTGTTATGTGCAGTTCAAATTCAACCCATTATATATCTAGGACACATTTTTTCTTACTTTACTACAGCTAAAAAAAACTGTTGAAATATGTGTTTGAACCATTTCAACCATGGAAAAATTTTATTCTTTTTTTCACAAAGCATGAGATCAGCACTTTACTCTGTTTTCCAGTCAGAAAGTAACCCATGTTAAGATGATTGGATAGACAAGCAAATTTTGTTTCGATAGAATCATGTTGTCATAAGGTATAAAAGTAATTAAATAAACCAGTACATTTTAAGATAATCCTAAATTTGTATTTTTGATCAAATTGTAACATGAACTATTAGAATGAAATGACTGTAACAACAAAAACGTAAGGGCTTAAAGTGAGTCTGACGCCTACGAAAAACAGATACTCACCTAAGGAGAGGGAAGGCTCTGAGTCCTATAGAACAGGGGTCCCCAACCACCGGTTGTCATCTTGCCCCTCCCCCCCGCGGCCGCCGCTTCTGTTACTTTATGAGCGGGCGGCCGCTTCCGGATTCCCCCATGCGTGCTCTCCTCCATGAAGTACTATCTCCTCCTATAACAGCAGCGCGTCTTGCGTCTGCTGTAAGGAGGGAAGGAGGCGGGGCAGCGGCTTCCTGTAGCGGCGATATGCATCGCCGCTACCATGGGAACCGCTGCCCCACCTCCTTCCCTCCTTACAGCAGACACAAGACGCGCTGCTGTTATAGGAGGAGATAGTACTTCATGGAGGAGAGCGCGCATGGGGGAATCCGGAAGCGGCTGCCCGCCCGCCCGCCCGCCCATGAGGTAACAGAAGCGGCGGCCGCACCATTTACGCATACTGGGCACTATACTAGCTATAGCTGGGCCACTATACTAGCCATGCTGGGCACTATACTAGCCATGCTGGGCACTATACTAGCCATGCTGGGGCATTATACTAGCCATGCGGGGCACTATACTAGCCATGTGGGGCACTATACTAGCCATGCTGGGACACTATACTAGCTATAGCTGGGCACTATACTAGCCATGCTGGGCACTATACTAGCCATGCTGGGCACTATACTAGCCATGCTGGGCACTATACTAGCCATGCTGGGCACTATACTAGCCATGCTGGGACACTATACTAGCTATAGCTGGGCACTATACTAGCCATGCTGGGCACTATACTAGCCATGCTGGGCACTATACTAGCCATGCTGGGCACTATACTAGCCATGCTGGGGCATTATACTAGCCATGCGGGGCACTATACTAGCCATGCTGGGACACTATACTAGCTATAGCTGGGCACTATACTAGCCATGCTGGGCACTATACTAGCCATGCTGGGCACTATACTAGCCATGCTGGGGCACTGTACTAGCCATGCTGGGACACTGAACTAATTATGCTGGGGCACTATACTAGCCATGCTGGGGCACTATACTAGCCATGCTGGGGCACTATACTAGCCATGCTGGGGCACTATACTAGCCATGCTGGGGCACTATACTAGCCATGCTGGGCACTATACTAGCCATGCTGGGGCACTATACTAGCCATGCTGGGGCACTATACTAGCCATGCTGGGGCACTATACTAGCCATACTGGGGTAACCATACTAGCCATGCTGGGCACTTTACTAGCCATACTGGGGCACTATACTAGCTATACTGGGGTAACTATACTAGCCTAGCCATGCTGGGCACTTTACTAGCCATACTGGGGCACTATACTGTGCACTTTACTAGCTATACTGGGGCACTACCTACCCATACTGGACACTATATTAGCTATACTAGGGCACTACCGACCCATACTGGGACTATACTAGCTATACTGGTCAATACAAGCTATACTGGGGCACTATACTAGCTACACTGGGGTAACTATACTAGCCATACTGGGGCAACTAAACTCCCTATACTGAGGCAACTATGCTAGCTATGCCGCCGCACCCCAGCCCCTCCCCCCATAACCCGCTGCGCACGACACTGTCCACTAGGTCGCGCGCGCAATACCCCCCCCCCTCCCCCCCGGGCCTCGGAGAAAAATTTGGTCAGTAAGTGGTCCCCGGTCCGGAAAAGGTTGGGGACCCCTGCTATAGAACCTTCCCATTTCTCCTACGATCCCCGTGTTCCACCACTGTCTCTGGGCCATGGCCCTGCCAGTTTACTTTCTGTGAACCTTGTTGCATTGTGGGAAAAAAACTGCTGTTTCCAACAGTAAATTAAGCAGTATCTCCCTCTGTGGATAGAACGCTCAGTAAACAAACATTCTGCAGAGATCACCTGGCAGGACTAAAAATGTCGCCACTCGCCACCTGTGATAAATATCAAAATGTTAATCGGGGAGAGGGGGGGGGGGGGGAATTGTAAAAAATAAGCTTTTTAATTCATTAAATTATTTTCACTACAGTTCCTCTTTAAAGCGGACCTAAACTCATAACTTCATCTCTGCTCTTAAAGATAAACAACAGCATAATAACCTTTAAAGGAAGACATTTTTTGTTACAGCTGATACAAGTCCTGCAATAATCTGCAGGTTGTCTACTTCCTGCTTTCATGGAAGCAGATATATTGTTAACATCCTGTGTTTACCTATTAGCTCACTGCCATGGCAGTCAACTGTCACAGCTGAGGGATCAAAGTACAACTTGTGCTTAGTCACAGGTGAGGGGGAATTAGACAGGCCAAACTCTCAAAATGCAGAAAGGGTGCATTTATCTATGTTTTCCTTCTGTCCTGTGCAATAGTTCAGGTCCACTTTGAGGTGGCCACTGATGATACAATCTTTTTTGCACTTTATCACATCTATGTAGTAGAAGAGAAAACTGATTGAATATACTCAGTAGTCCCTCAGATTACAAAGAAATGGTAAGATTGTACAAAAAAGATTGTATCGTTAGTGGGCACCTTTGGGAGATAATCGGAATGCACACTGGTTTACAGTGCTGGTTCTTCCAAATTTGATCTGTGCCCTGTCATCCTGCTGTGTGATAAAAGGGCTGCGACAGCTATTTATTCTATCATATTCCCCATTTGGGATCAGGAGATATAGTTATTGACTCCTGATAATGTGATCACTATAATGACTTAATAGTTCATAGTGATCACGTTCTGCTTATGCTCACAGTAGTGTCTGACAGATGATGTCTTCCAGCAGAGAATAGCAGCCATTGTATTAGCTCGTGATCACTATGATCATGTGTCTTTTCCACACGGCAGGAATTTGCGCCGTATAGCCATCGTAGAGAGCAGCCAGTGGAAAAGGGCCCTAAGGGCTCTTTCACACCAGTGCCCTTTTTCTGCGTTTCAACGCAAAGTTGAAACTTTGCGTTAACCAAGGTAAAATGAAAGTCCATAGACTTTCATTTTACCTTTCACACCCGACGCTGTGTTTCGATGCGTTGCGGTACCCAGAAGCTTTTTATCGTCGGGAACCGGCGTTTTCCCGTCGGGTGAATTAATAGCTACTGCCGCTGATTGCGTTGCACCACAGCATCCCGATGACACGCCGCAGGCTATTCAACACGTGCAGGAAACGTCTCCTGCATACGTCGGTAGATGTGAAAGAGGCCTAAAGAACTGGTATGTTGGATCTTTAGAGATCAACGTGCGGCCGCTGTGCACATGCTGGTCTGACACCTGATTCTAGGCCATGGCGGTTGTTATCATCTGCCACGGCTGAGTTCAGACCAGTGTGGGTATGGACCTTTAGGTCTGGTTCAGATGGCCTCTGAACCAGCCCCTGTTGTCTTGTGAAAATGCCTTTTTGCAAGCATGTAGAAAAGCATTTGTCAGCTTTCAGTCGAGTTTCCTTTCGATCGTCACCTATTACACTGCAGCACAGAATTATGGTGCTAAACAACCCCAAATCAACCCTGTTTCTGCCAGGGTTGTCTCAGACGACGGGAAAAATATGGAGCAAGCAATGTGTTTGTGTAAAAAACGTGCAAGCGTCTGTTTGTGATTACTAAATTAAACTTAGACATTTTCAGTTAATTTATTTTACATGATTTTGTGGTTGCAACTTATACTCAAAATGTATACTAGACCCTTGCTTGCCACATTTTGGTAAGTTGAGATGTCGCGAACCTCCGATTTTCGGTTCGCGAACCTCGTTCGCGAACCTTTGCGGAAGGTTTGGTTCGCGTAAAAGTTTGCGAACCGCAATAGACTTCAATGGGGAGGCGAACTTTGAAAAATAGAAAAAATTATGCTGGCCACAAAAGTGATGGAAAAGATATTTCAAGGGGTCTAACACCTGGAGGGGGGCATGGCGGAGTGGGATACATGCCCAAAGTCCCGGGGAGAAATCTGGATTTGACGCAAAGCAGCGTTTTAAGGGCAGAAATCACATTGAATGCTAAATTGCAGGCCTAACGTGCTTTCAAACATCTTGCATGGGTATACATCAATCAGGGAGTGTAATTAGAGTTCTGCGTCACACTGACACACCAAACTCACTGTGTAACGCACCGCAAACAGCTGTTTGCATAGTGACGACTGTGCTGGACTGGTGCGCACCGTGGCCAGAGTGTAGGCCGTGGCGTTTTTCAAGCCCATATGGTCGCTGGGCTGTGGTAGCTCAATGATAGAACAACAGTGACTGTCCAGCTGATCAAATTTGGTCTGACCACAATGAAGCAACGACCTTATTATCTTTTGTGTGCCACCCCCACCCGAGACACTCAAATAGCCGGTGGTCATTGTTTCATTGTGATACGCAAGCCCCTTCACCGTGGCAAGGTAATGATCACGAAGGGGGATGGGCACATGTACATGCCTTTTGTTTTTTCGTTGCAGCCGCCCGCAGTGCAGCCAGAAAAATTAGGCAGGCATGTACACGCACCAGAAAAATTAGTGTAGCGGCCGCTGCTAGCAGCGGCCTTAAAAATTCAGGAATTCGCATAGAGTCCTGGACCCTGTTGGTGGTGGCGGAGAAGGCAAGCGGCCTGCAGGCAGAGATGCTGTGTGTGGGGACTGACTTAGTCTTCGGTCGTGCAGTAGCCCTCCGGGATCCATTCCTCATTCATTTTGATAAAGGTCTGGTACTGAACACTGTCGTGACTTAGGTGACTTCTCTTCTCAGTAACTATGCCTCCAGCTGCACTGATGGTCCTTTCTGACAGGACGCTTGCGGCAGGGCAAGAGAGAAGTTGTATGGCAAATTGGGACAGCTCTGGCCACAGGTCAAGCCTGCGCAACCAGTAGTCCAAGGGTTCGTCGCTTTTCGCAGTGTCTACATCAACACTCAAGGCCAGGTAGTCGGCTACCTGCCGGTCCAGGCGTTGGTGGAGGGTGGATCCGGAAGGACTATGGCGAGGAGTTGGACTAAAGAATGTCCGCATGTCCGACATCACCCTGAAATCGCTGGAGCGTCCTGTTCTTGCCTGTGTGGACTTGGGAGGAGGAGGGTTACTGCCAGTGGTACCTTGATTGCGTTGTGCAGCCACATCACCCTTAAAAGCATTGTAAAGCATCATCGACAGCTTGTTCTGCAAGTGCTGCATCCTTTCCGCCTTCTGTTGAGTTGTTAACAGGTCCGCCACTTTGTGCCTGTACCGAGGGTCTAGTAGCGTGGCCACCCAGTACAGGTCATTCGCCTTGAGTTTTTTGATACGGGGGTCCCTCAACAGGCTGGACAACATGAAAGAGGCCATCTGCACAAAGCTGGATGCAGACGTACTCTCCATCTCCTCTTGCTCTTCCTCAGTGACGGGACGCAACTCCTCTTCCTCCCCCCAGCCACGAACAATACCACAGGAACGTGGAGCAACAGAAGCCCCCTGTGTGACGCGGTTGTTCTTCTTCCGCTGCCTCTTCCTCCTCCACAGAAACACCTTTCTCATCATCACCATCATCAGAGTCTGACTCCTCTCCTTCCCCACACGACTCCTCTTCTTCCTCCTCCTCCTCCCCCTCTGTGCTGCCGCAGGTGTTGTGGGAACATCAGGTTCGGGTGTAAATGGCTCCGACGACTCCTGCTGCCGTAACTCTTCTCGTTCACGCTCCTCCACAGCTGTATCCACCACTCTACGCACTGCACGCTCCAGGAAGTAGGCGTAGGGGATCAAGTCGCTGATGGTGCCCTCATCGCGACTCACCAGTTTGGTCACCTCCTCAAAGGGCTCCATGACCCTGCATGCATTTCGCATCAGTGTCCAGTTGTTGGGCCACAACATCCCCATCCTCCAAGATTGTGTCCTTGTACTGTAATGATATAGGTACTGAGTGACAGCTTTCTCCTGGTCTAGCAGGCGAGAGAACATCAGCAGGGTGGAATTCCAGCGAGTCGGGCTATCGCAAATCAGGCGTCTCACCGGCAAGTTGTTTCTACGCTGAATGTCCGCAAAGCGTGCCATGGCCTTGTAAGAGCGCCTGAAATGCCCACACAACTTCCTGGCCTGCTTCAGGACGTCCTCTAAGCCTGGGTACTTGGACACAAATCTTTGCACGACCAGATTCAGCACATGTGCCATGCAGGGTATGTGTGTCAGCTTTCTCAAATTCAACGCAGCAATGAGATTGCTGCCATTGTCACACACCACGTTGCCTATCTCAAGCTTGTGCGGGGTCAGCCATTGCTCCACCTGTTTGTTAAGAGCAGCCAGGAGAGCTGCTCCAGTGTGACTCTCCACTTTCAGGCAAGACATGTCTAACACTGCGTGACACCGTCGTACCTGGCATACAGCATAGGCCCTGGGGTGCTGGAGCTGTGTAGCTGGAGAGGAGATCGCGGCACCAGCCAAGGAGTAGGAGGAGGATGACGACAGCGAAGCGGTGGTAGCAGGTGGAGAGGAGGTGGCTGGAGGCCTGCCTGCAAGCCGTGGAGGTGTGACATGTAGGTCCGCTGCGCAGCCACGTACTCCCTGCTTGCTGCCATCAGTCACCAGGTTGACCCAATAGGCTGTGTATGTAATGTAGTGGCCCTGCCCGTGCTTGGTAGACCAGGCATACATGGTCAGGTGGACCCTTGACCCAATGCTGTGTGCCAGAGATGACACCACTTGTCTCTCAACTACTCGGTACAGTTTGGGTATGGCCTTTTGTGAAAAATAATTGCGGCCTGGTATCTTCCACTGCGGTGTACCAATGGCCACAAACTTACGGAAAGCCTCCGACTCCACCTGCTTGTATGGTAATAGCTGGCGAGCTAGTAGTTCCACTACGCCAACTGTCAGACGCCGGGCAAGAGGGTGACTGGCAGACATTTGCTTCTTACGCTCAAATACTTCCTTCACGGACAGCTGGGTACTGATGTGGGCAGAGAAGAAGGAACCGCTGAAGGGAAGAGGCGGTGTGGAGGAGGGTGGCTGTGAAGGTGCAAGGGAGAAAGTGGATGAAGACGAGACACCTGAAGGAGGAAGAGGAGAAGGAGGGTGGCTTGTCTTTTGAGGGGTGCTGCTTTTCCTCAGGTGTTCTTGCCATAGCTGTTTGTGCCTTCTCTCCAGGTGCCTTCATAAGGCACTTGTCCCTACGTGAGAGTTGGCCTTTCCACGGCTCAATTTCTGCTGGCAGAGAGACAACAGATGGCTTTGCTCCGATCTGAGACACACACGTGAAAAAATTTCCAAACCGCTGAGCCCCCCTGGGGTGATGGCGCTACGGTGGCATCAGCAGCTGACGTTGAAGGGCATGTTGGCTGGCTGGCCATAGCTGGCGATACATGGCGCCGGACACTGCCCCCAGCTGTTTCTGAGGACGAGCTCCCTCTGCTTCTATCATGGAGTCGTCTCCTCCTACTCCTCTCTGACTCCTCCTCTGAACTGTCCCCCTGGTCATCTCCTCTACCGGGAACATATGTGGTATCCGTATAATCGTCATCATAATCCTCCTGGCCAGCTGCGCTTTCCTCAGACACCTCCTCAACTGCACCAACTTCAGGTGGTTCATCATCTCCCTCCTCCATACTATCGCCACCTAACTCAGACGTATGAGGTGGTGTACCTGCGCCTTCTTGTTGTTGTTGCAGTAGTGGCTGGGAATCAGTGATTTCACCACCACCACCAAATAACTCCTGCGAAGTGTCAAATGCAGCGCATGTGGTGCTTGTTGTAGCGCTGGTGGCTGCGGGAGATGAGGTGTTCTGTGTTAAATACTCAAGCACCTCGATTTTGGGAAGTGATGGCACGTGCCTTCTTCTGAGCACTGTATTTTGGGCCAGGTCCGCACGAAATCACAGTAACACCACCTTGCACAGCCACAGACCTGCCGGTGCCTGGTGGCCTTCCTCTGGGTCTCCCTCTACCTCTTCCTCTACCTGGTTTGTCCATTTTGTCCATCTCGGGGGGATGCTAGGTATATGCAGTGAGGTGGGTTCTCACTCAACACAACAGGTAGTAAGATGCAGTGAGCTGGGTTCACTGAACAGTAAAGGTACTTAAGATGCAGTGAGGTGGGTTCTCACTCAACACAACAGGTAGTTAGATGCAGTGAGGTGGCCAGGTGGGTTCACTCAACACAACAGGTAGTTAGATGCAGTGAGCTGGGTTCACTCAACACAAAGCTAGATATATGCAGTGATGAGGTGGGTTAAGTAAACACAACAGGTACTGGGTAGTTAGATGCAGTGAGCTGGGTTCACTGAACAGTAAAGGTACTTAAGATGCAGTGAGGTGGGTTCTCACTCAACACAACAGGTAGTTAGATGCAGTGAGCTGAGTTCACTGAACAGTACAGACACTATCCGAGTGATGTACCAGGGACATAAATATATGCACTGGGTCACCAAGGACAAGCCCTATAGGTACAAGTTAAGCAAGCATAGGTTCCTTGCAAATAGTTACATAGGTTTAAAATACACAAAGGAGGGGATCATCAAACTCTGTGTCCCCTGATAAAGTCCTAAAAATGATGTGTGCATAAGTCTCTGAGAATAGTGGAGGTCTTTGCTTATCCCCCAGCGCTTCCCATATGTGTATAAGGAGCACTGGTGTAGCTATTCCACCAACAAAGAGACAAAAAAAGGACAATACCTAGATAAGGCACATGTGGAGGAATGGTGTCGAGGGGGAGTGGATATACAGCCCACCCCTCAACCACCTCTTGTCAGGTCCTCTCAGGTGTGCCTGCTGGATAGGACGACACGCATAGACATACAGTGCAGGTGCTATATACAAAGTGCTGTATAATGGTTCCCTAACATGTTTCACCTCACGGCTTTTTCAAAGAGTGCTATACATATATACAGTAGTCATATCAAAACGTGCACCCCCCACCAAGTCACAGCATGCCCCCCATATAGATAGCCCAAGTCAGAGCTGAGTTGCCATGTCAGGCATTGATTTATATACTGGAGGGATAAGGAAGGGTAGAGTCAATCTGGGTGTGTGCACCGCCCAAAATTGATTAGGGTATGCTAATTCCCATGTTCAAACTGCTGAGCCACATAAAAAAGGCATAATAGGCAGTTTTACCTGCATCATGTATGTACACATACGTATATACAAAGCATGGCGCCGCATCACTTCTGGTATGTGACCTCACATCCTGTTGGTGTGTTGGCATGGTAACCAACATTACGACTGTTGTGCATTTCAACATCCAATGCGGATATATATGCGCATCAACTTGCTAGCAATATGATTCATAATTGCCACATTGCTGCATACATTGCGGACTTTATATGCGTCCCCCTTAAACACGGAATTCTCGGCGAAAGTGTGCATGCGCCATGGGGGATGCGTATTGCATCGCTGTGGACATAATGGACATAATGGCTTCCAGAAGTGGGAAGGGGGCGTGTATAACTATACATTGTAGGCGTGGATGACTCTACAAGTGGTAGCTCATTGAATAATCCCACATAAACATGTGTACATGTAGATGTACATGTATTGTGGCCCCCACATACATACAGATTAAATCATAATGTCCATCAAAAACGGCATGTAGTGCCCGTACACGCATCTAATATATGAAGTTTTATAAAAAACAGGCTAAGTTAAAATCTTCGTTCAGGCCGTAGGGTGCAATAGTATCCAATCGAAAAATCCACTGAGACTCTAATTGAGTCAGCTTTTTGTCTACATTTCCCCCTCTGACACCCCTCTTCCAAGACTGTATGCCCCAAAACGCAATATCGAACCGTGATTGTGGATGTACATCGTTCATATGCCTGGCAATCGCGGTGTCATTCTTGTGTTTAATGTCACCGATATGCTCCAATAATCGTTCTTTTAAGGGTCTGGTTGTTTTTCCCACATACCATAGATTACATTTACACTTCGCTGCATATACCACCGCACGTGTATTGCAGGTAATGAACGACAGAATCTTAAATACTCGACCATTGTTGGTAGATGTGAATTGTTTTGTAGTGGGCATATACCTGCAAGCTTTGCATTTGCCACAATGATACGATCCATTGGGCTTGCTGGGTAGCCAGGTGTTGACGGCTGGTTGAGGGGTGCGGGTGTATGTGCTATGCACCAACAGATCCCTTAGATTTGGTGCTCGTCTATAGGTAATAGCTGGATTTTGAGGAAGGATTTTCGAAAGGTCCTTGTCTTTAAGTAAAATGGGCCAATAATGTTTCACAATCTCGAAGATTGTATGTGATTGATCTGTGAAAGTACCCACCAATCTAGGTGGGGTCCGTTTCACGGTGTTAATATAACCTGTTTCATGTTTGTTCGGGGTATTTTTGAGAGTCTCCTGCCTGGGGGTGTTTTTGGTTCTGGAATATGCTTTTTGGACCACTTCATTGGGAAAGCCCCTCTGTTTAAATCTATTTTTCAGCAGAGTACATTCTTGTTCAAAGGAGACTTCATTCGAGCAGCTCCTGCGGGCCCGCAGGAACTGTCCGATGGGAATACTGCTGCGCAGTGATCTGGGATAGGAACTTTCCCATTTGAGGAGTGAATTTGTGGAGGTTGGCTTGCGGAAAATCTCAGTTTCCAATCTGCCCTCCTCTCCCACCCTTATCGTAAGATCCAAAAAATTGATCCTTGATTTGTTGATCTCATGTGTGAACCGCATTCCTATTTCATTTTTATTGAGAAGAGAGACAAAATCCTCAAAAAGGGAAAGGGGGCCCTCCCATAATATCACAATGTCATCAATGAACCGACCCCAATAGGTAATATGGGACGTGTAGAATTTGAGATCCTCAGAGTAGACTAAGGTGTCTTCCCACCAGCCCAGGAACAGATTGGCATAGGATGGGGCACAAGCCGTCCCCATCGCACTGCCCCGGAGCTGGTGGTAATATTTTCCTCCAAACAGAAAGACATTATGAGTCAAGATGAATCTCAACAGTTGCAAAAGCGTGTTATTGTGTTGTTGTAAATGGCGCCCTCTGGTGTTGAGGAAGTACTGTACTGCACTGAGGCCAAGTTCATGTTGAATGTTGCTATACAGTGCCTCTACATCAATACTTGCGAGGAATGTTTCAGAGGTGATCTGTATGTCTTGAAGGTGAATTAATACATCTTTGGTGTCTTTTAGATAGGAAGGTAACGCTTCCACAAACGGGCGCAGAAATTGATCTACATATTGACTGATTTCATCTGTCAGATTTCCCCTCCCGGACACTATTGGTCTTCCGGGGGGTGGGTTTTGCCCTTTGTGTATTTTCGACAATGTATAGAAAACTGACATAACCGGGTGTTCGGTAGATCTTTTCAGTCGTATGTAATCATCACTATCTATACCCCCATTATCCAGACATGCTTTCAACAGGTTTTGCAAATCATCTTGATATTTAGCTGTAGGATTTGTTCTGACCACCGTGTATTGACATTTGTCCCTCAACAATGTCATGCACATTTCTTCATACATTGATTTGTTCATCACCACAACATTACCCCCCTTGTCAGCGGGTTTAATTATTAAATGATCATTGTGTTTCAACATATCCAGAGCCAGTCTTTCATCACTGGTGAGGTTATCAGAAAATGAATTTCCCCATGTATCTCTCTCTATTTGTTTAAGAGCTCTTGTTACCATATCTACAAATGTATGGATTTGAGGGTACTGTGTCAGTGAAGGGCAATAGGAGCTGGATTTTTTAATACCACATGGGGGTGCTAATTCAGGGGTACCCACAAGGTTCTCTCTGAGAAGATCCTCAAGGGCTTCGAGTGCTTCCTTTTCATTTCGAAAGTTTTTTTTTATCTTTTGCTTCTTTACATTCAAACATTTTAATCAATGCCAACTTGCGGGCAAATAGATTGACATCCTTTACCCACTCAAACGTGTTGTATCTAGTAGTTGGTACAAACGAAAGGCCCTTGGTAAGGAGTGAACAGATATAAACACTGCCCTTGGGAGGTGATCTGACGTCGGATCTGCGGGCGAACTATTGGTGTGGGTGGGTGATCAGATTGCCCGCAAGGGGCAGGTTAGGGGCTGATTGATGAGTGGCAGTGACAGGGGGTGATTGATGGGTGGCAGTGCCAGGGGGTGATTGATGGGTGGCAGTGACAGGGGGTGATTGATGGGTGGCAGTGACAGGTGATTGACAGGTGATCAGTGGGTTATTACAGGGAAGGACAGATGTAACTAATGCACTGGCGAATTGATAAGGGGGGGTCTGAGGGCAATCTGAGCGTGTAGGCGGGTGATTGGGTGCCCGCAAGGGGCAGATTAGGGTCTGATCTGATGGGTAACAGTGACAGGTGGTGATAGGGGGTGATTGATGGGTGATTGATGGGTAATTAGTGGGTGTTTAGAGGAGAGAATAGATGTAAACACTGCGCTTGGGTGGTGATCTGATGTCGGATCTGCAGGCGATCTATTGGTGTGGGTGGGTGATCAGATTGCCCGCGTGGGGCAGGTTAGGGGCTGATTGATGGGTGGCAGTGACAGGGGGTGATTGATGGGTGGCAGTGACAGGGGGTGATTGATGGGTGATTGACAGGTGATCAGTGGGTTATTACAGGGAAGGACAGATGTAAATAATGCCCTGGCGAATTGATAAGGGGGGGGTCTGAGGGCAATCTGAGCATGTAGGCGGGTGATTGGGTGCCGCAAGGGGCAGATTAGGGTCTGATCTGATGGGTAACAGTGACAGGTGGTGATAGGGGGTGATTGATGGGTAATAAGTGGGTGTTTAGAGGAGAGAATAGATGTAAACACTGCGTTTGGGTGGTGATCTGATGTCGGATCTGCGGGCGATCTATTGGTGTGGGTGGGTGATCAGATTGCCCGCAAGGGGCAGGTTAGGGGCTGATTGATGGGTGGCAGTGACAGGGGGTGATTGATGGGTGGCAGTGACAGGGGGTGATTGATGGGTGATTGACAGGTGATCAGTGGGTTATTACAGGGAAGAACAGATGTAAATATTGCACTGGCGAATTGATAAGGGGGGGTCTGAGGGCAATCTGAGCGTGTAGGCGGGTGATTGGGTGCCCGCAAGGGGCAGATTAGGGTCTGATCTGATGGGTAACAGTGACAGGTGGTGATTGATGGGTGATTGATGGGTGATTGATGGGTAATTAGTGGGTGTTTAGAGGAGAGAATAGATGTAAACACTGCGTTTGGGTGGTGATCTGATGTCGGATCTGCGGGCGATCTATTGGTGTGGGTGGGTGATCAGATTGCCCGCAAGGGGCAGGTTAGGGGCTGATTGATGGGTGGCAGTGACAAGGGGTGATTGATGGGTGATTGACAGGTGATTGACAGGTGATTGACAGGTGATCAGGGGGGATAGATGCATACAGTACACAGGGGGGGGTCTGGGGAGAATCTGAGGGGTGGGGGGGTGATCAGGAGGGGGCAGTGGGCAGGGGGGGAGATAAAAAAAATAGCGTTGACAGATAGTGACAGGGAGTGATTGATGGGTGATTAGGGGGGTGATTGGGTGCAAACAGGGGTCTGGGGGGTGGGCAGGGGAGGGTCTGAGGGGTGCTGTGGGCGATCTGGGGCAGGGGGGGGGGGAGAAATCAGTGTGCTTGGGTGCAGACTAGGGTGGCTGCAGCCTGCCCTGGTGGTCCCTCGGACACTGGGACCACCAGGGCAGGAGGCAGCCTGTATAATACACTTAGTAAACATTACAAAGTGTATTATACACTTTGTATGCGGCGATCGCGGGGTTAACATCCCGCCGGCGCTTCCGTATAGCCGGCGGGATGTTGCGGCGGGCGAGCGGTGACAGGCGCCGGCGGAGGATCGCGTCACGGATGACGCGATCGCTCCGCCCATGCCCTTAGAAGGACCGCCGCCTCTGTGGGTGAGCTGGTCCTTCAGGGCTCCACTTCCCGGCCGCCTCTGTGCGTTAGGCGGTCGGGAAGTGGTTAAGCTCATCCCATCCAGTCATGAAATCAACATCGTCTGTGTGGGAATGAGGTTTGATCAAATTGCGGAGACCTCGTACTGTGATTTTTTCTTTTAAATAGACACTGAAGCTCGCTACCTCCCAGGTGGACCTGGTGAAATCTTTATAGGTTTTAAAAATGTCCCTGAAAACTGGCTCTACATCTGTGTCAGCTGCATGATATTCAGTATCCTCCTCTCCCTCAACATAGATAAAAGTGTTCCTGGCTTCACTAGTCAGGGATTCAATGGTGGGTAGATCTACAGATAAGTAGGCCATACCCAATGTGTGGTGCTCGGTACACCAATATCAAAAAAGATCAGACACTATCCGAGTGATGTACCAGGGAAATAAATATATGCACTGGGTCACCAAGGACAAGCCCTATAGGTACAAGTTATGCAAGCATAGGTTCCTTGCAAATAGTTACATAGGTTTAAAATACACAAAGGAGGGGATCATCAAACTCTGTGTCCCCTGATAAAGTCCTAAAAATGATGTGTGCATAAGTCTCTGAGAATAGTGGAGGTCTTTGCTTATCCCCCAGCGCTTCCCATATGTGTATAAGGAGCACTGGTGTAGCTATTCCACCAACAAAGAGACAAAAAAAGGACAATACCTAGATAAGGCACATGTGGAGGAATGGTGTCGAGGGGGAGTGGATATACAGCCCACCCCTCAACCACCTCTTGTCAGGTCCTCTCAGGTGTGCCTGCTGGATAGGACGACACGCATAGACATACAGTGCAGGTGCTATATACAAAGTGCTGTATAATGGTTCCCTAACATGTTTCACTTCACGGCTTTTTCAAAGAGTGCTATACATATATACAGTAGTCATATCAAAACGTGCACCCCCCACCAAGTCACAGCATGCCCCCCATATAGATAGCCCAAGTCAGAGCTGAGTTGCCATGTCAGGCATTGATTTATATACTGGAGGGATAAGGAAGGGTGGAGTCAATCTGGGTGTGTGCACCGCCCATAATTGATTAGGGTATGCTAATTCCCATGTTCAAGCTGCTGAGCCACATAAAAAAGACATAATAGGCAGTTTTACCTGCATCATGTATGTACACATACGTATATACAAAGCATGGCGCCGCATCACTTCTGGTATGTGACCTCACATCCTGTTGGTGTGTTGGCATGGTAACCAACATTACGACTAGTGAGTGGTGCATTTCAACATCCAATGCGGATATATATGCACATCAACTTGCTAGCAATATGATTCATAATTGCCACATTGCTGCATACATTGCGGACTTTATATGCGTCCCTCTTAAACACGGAATTCTCGGCGAAAGTGCGCATGCGCCATGGGGGATGCGTATTGCATCGCTGTGGACATAATGGCTTCCAGAAGTGGGAAGGGGCGTGTATAACTATACATTGTAGGCGTGGATGACTCTACAAGTGGTAGCTCATTGAATAACGGTATCCTAGCGACGCGATGATACCGATGCAGGCTATTTCCTTGCAGGATGTGTGTATATTACAGACCTGCAGTGGTTTAATACAAAAGACATGCATATATAGCCGTACACCATCTAACGCATTTACACACACGCTGTTGTGGAGATGACTAGGAGCAACACGAGTACATCGTATGGGACAGTCCCATCTGCTCACCATCAATCAGACCATCCCACATAAACATGTGCACATGTAGATGTACATGTATTGTGGCCCCCACATACATACAGATTAAATCATTAAACTTAGCCTGTTTTTTATAAAACTTCATATATTAGATGCGTGTACAGGCACTACATGCCGTTTTTGATGGACATTATGATTTAATCTGTATGTATGTGGGGGCCACAATACATGTACATCTACATGTGCACATGTTTATGTGGGATGGTCTGATTGATGGTGAGCAGATGGGACTGTCCCATACGATGTACTCGTGTTGCTCCTAGTCATCTCCACAACAGCGCATGTGTAAATGCGTTAGATGGTGTCCGGCTATATATGCATGTCTTTTGTATTAAACCACTGCAGGTCTGCAATATACACACATCCTGCAAGGAAATAGCCTGCATCGGTATCATCGCGTCGCTAGGATACCCTTATTCAATGAGCTACCACTTGTAGAGTCATCCACGCCTACAATGTATAGTTATACACGCCCCTTCCCACTTCTGGAAGCCATTATGTCCACAGCAACGCAATACGCATCCCCCATGGCGCATGCGCACTTTCGCCGAGAATTCCGTGTTTAAGAGGGACGCATATAAAGTCCGCAATGTATGCAGCAATGTGGCAATTATGAATCATATTGCTAGCAAGTTGATGCGCATATATATCCGCATTGGATGTTGAAATGCACCACTCACTAGTCGTAATGTTGGTTACCATGCCAACACACCAACAGGATGTGAGGTCACATACCAGAAGTGATGCGGCGCCATGCTTTGTATATACGTATGTGTACATACATGATGCAGGTAAAACTGCCTATTATGCCTTTTTTATGTGGCTCAGCAGCTTGAACATGGGAATTAGCATACCCTAATCAATTATGGGCGGTGCACACACCCAGATTGACTCCACCCTTCCTTATCCCTCCAGTATATAAATCAATGCCTGACATGGCAACTCAGCTCTGACTTGGGCTATCTATATGGGGGGCATGCTGTGACTTGGTGGGGGGTGCACATTTTGATATGACTACTGTATATATGTATAGCACTCTTTGAAAAAGCCGTGAGGTGAAACATGTTAGGGAACCATTATACAGCACTTTGTATATAGCACCTGCACTGTATGTCTATGCGTGTCGTCCTATCCAGCAGGCACACCTGAGAGGACCTGACAAGAGGTGGTTGAGGGGTGGGCTGTATATCCACTCCCCCTCGACACCATTCCTCCACATGTGCCTTATCTAGGTATTGTCCTTTTTTTGTCTCTTTGTTGGTGGAATAGCTACACCAGTGCTCCTTATACACATATGGGAAGCGCTGGGGGATAAGCAAAGACCTCCACTATTCTCAGAGACTTATGCACACATCATTTTTAGGACTTTATCAGGGGACACAGAGTTTAATGATCCCCTCCTTTGTGTATTTTAAACCTATGTAACTATTTGCAAGGAACCTATGCTTGCTTAACTTGTACCTATAGGGCTTGTCCTTGGTGACCCAGTGCATATTCACTGAACAGTAAAGGTACTTAAAGGGATACTGTAGGGGGGTTGGGGGAAAATGAGCTTAACTTACCCGGGGCTTCTAATGGTCCCCCGCAGACATCCTGTGTTGGCGCAGCCACTCCCCAATGCTCCGGCCCCGCCTCCAGTTCACTTCTGGAATTTCTGACTTTAAAGTCAGAAAACCACTGCGCCTGCGTTGCCTTGTCCTCGCTCCCGCTGATGTCACCAGGAGTGTACTGCGCAGACACAGACCATACTGGGCCTGCGCTGTGCGCTCTTGATGACATCAGCGGGATCGAGGACACGGCAACGCAGGCGCAGTGGTTTTCTGACTTTAAAGTCAGAAATTCCAGAAGTGAACCAGCGGCGGTGCCGGAGCATCGGTGAGCGGCTGCGTGGGCACAGGATGTCTGCGGGGGACCATTAGAAACCCCAGGTAAGTTCAGCTCATTTTCCCCCGACCCCCTACAGTATCCCTTTAAGATGCAGTGAGGTGGGTTCTCACTCAACACAACAGGTAGTTAGATGCAGTGAGCTGGGTTCGATGAACAGTAAAGGTACTTAAGATGCAGTGAGGTGAGCTCTCACTCAACACAACAGGTAGTAAGATGCAGTGAGCTGGGTTCACTGAACAGTAAAGGTACTTAAGATGCAGTGAGGTGGGTTCTCACTCAACACAACAGGTAGTAAGATGCAGTGAGCTGGGTTCACTGAACAGTAAAGGTACTTAAGATGCAGTGAGGTGGGTTCTCACTCAACACAACAGGTAGTTAGATGCAGTGAGGTGGCCAGGTGGGTTCACTCAACACAACAGGTAGTTAGATGCAGTGAGCTGGGTTCACTCAACACAAAGCTAGGTATATGCAGTGATGAGGTGGGTTAAGTAAACACAACAGGTACTGGGGTGTATGCACTACTGGGTAGTACAATGTGCAGCTCCCTGTCACACACACAGGTAGTCACTGAATGTGCTGGGCTGCTGGCAGTGGCACACACACTATCAATTAGCAAGGCTGTGCATGCAACAAAAGTGTCAGTTTGACACAGAAAAAAAAAAAAGTACAGGATGAGCTCTGAAAAGAGCTATTGAGGGGTGCTATAAAAGCAATAACAATCAGCTAGGAGCAAGCAAAGCAGCCTAGAACCTAACTAATCTGTCCCTAGAAGAACAAGTCTGCAGCAGCTGTCCCTACTTTGTCTCTAGCAGGCACACGAGTGAGGCTAATGGCCGCCGCAGCCTGCCTTATATAAGGGGGGGGTGGGGCTCCAGGGCTTAGTGTAGCCTGAATGGCTACAATGTGCCTGCTGACTGTGATGCAGAGGGTCAAAGTTGACCCTCATAGTGCATTATGGGGCGAATCAAACTTCTGCAAAAGTTCGCCTGGTGCAGGCGAACGCGAACCCCCTAAGTTCACCTGGAACCGTTCGCCGGCGAACCGTTCGCTACATCTCTAAAGTTGAAGCTAAAAATTTCATGACAATAAATTGAACCATTTTTTGCACAGAAATCCTACAAAAATTGAACGCCAGGGAAGTTAAAATATATGACTGTAGCAGAAGGCAGTTTGTTTGCTGAAAGGCCAGACAGTGGTACAATAATCAGGGTCTGTCGGCAACAGTGAAACATGGTTCAGGTTGCTTGCAAGTTTGGGGCTGTAAATAGAAGGGAATTTGATCAGGATTTATGTTGTTCTTAACGCTGAAAAGTACAAATAATGAATTGTCCATCATGCAATACCATGAGGGAGGCGATTGATTGACCACAAATTTATTCTGCAGCAAGGTAACAATCTCAAACATACAGTAAAATTCATTAAAACATAAGACTAGGGATTCTTAGAAGTGATTATATGGCCTGCACAGAGCCATGATCTCATCAGCACAAAGTGTATCTGCGATTACATGAAGAGAAAGAAAGATTTAAGGCAGCCTGCATCCTCAGAAGATCTGCTTAGTTTTTTCAAGCTGTTTAGGCCAACCTACCTACTGAATCCTTTCAAGAAACAATGTGCAAGTCAACCTAGAACAGCTGATGCTGTTTTAAAGGCAATGGGCATTCACACTTGTGACTAGTGCTTTGCAGATTTCTCTTCTGTTCAATTACTTTGTATTGTTAATTGTGAAAATGAAAATTTGAACCCTTCTGCTTGTGAAAGCATTGTTAGCTTACAATTTTTTCACACCTCCCTACACACACACATACACATGCTAGCACATCTTGGAGTAATCCCTAATCCCACCCCAAACTTGTACATCCAACATGCTACAGCTCATAATATGTACATTACCATCCAACCCCCATAACATATATAACCACAGTCAACCCTCATATCCTGTGCCGCCATCATTCTCACCCCCCCCCCTCCTCCCCCCAACAATTCTGGTCACCATGTGAACCATTAATTGTCGATGCAGCAGTGCAGTAGAGAGGTAGCAAATAACTTACCTACTCTGACATGGAGTCCTGAACTGCTTCAGCCATTAACTGTTAATTACCTCTATACTAGTCTCTATGGCAAGGAAGACTAGAGGGGCTATAGTAAAGGAGGATTAATTGGACCCAGTCCTAGATGGCTTTGCTATTTTTATGGTGGGGAGGGAGACAGCATTGGAAAGAGCCCCCCCCCCCCCCCCCCCAAAAAAAAAAAAAACATTGATTATACTCTACTTAGAATAAAGACAGACAATATTGTGGATAATAATAGGCAGCTGCCTGATTTATTGAGGTTTTAAATCTTTAATGATCAGATCAATTGTTTATTTATTCTCTTTTAGTTTACCAAATAAACAATTTGCAACAATAATAACAAAACCACCATGTTGAACTTCAAATATCCACCCATTAGGGCTCTTTCACATTAGGGCAGATTTTCTGCGTTTCAACGCAAAGGATAAAGTTTGCGTTACCCAAGGTGAAATGAAAGTCCATAGACTTTCATTTTAGCTTTCACATATAACGCAGCCTTTTTGTGCGTTGCGTTCCACTGCACCCAGGCGCAGTTTTTTGGCCAACGCTAGCTTTATGCGTTACAATGTTAGTCAATGTAAAACGCACACTATGCGCGTTTTTAATCCGTTAACGCAGGCAATCAGTCCCAGAATGCAACAGAGGAACAATGTAGAAAGTTGACAACTAAAAGAAAAAAAAAATAACCTGCGTTTTTCTATGTGCAGTAACGCATTGAAAACGGATTAAAAACGCACACTCACTGCAGTGCAACGCATATCAAAACGCAGTAAAAGGCATACAACAAAACGTATGCTTTGAGCGTTCTCCAACGCAAGCTCTGATGTGAAAGAGCCCTTAGGGTGATATTACCCATTTAATTCACCTGCCTGAACAGGTAACACACCTCCAATAAAGATGTGAAGACCTGCAACTGGTCTGGGTGGGAGTGCAGGTCACTCAGATAAGCATCCAATTCTTCTTTCATTTTTGAAAATTGTGACGCAGCACTTATCCACACCCATATATAAAGGGTCACCTGGAACCTCATAGGTCAGTTTAACTCCAGCCAGCCCTGAGGCTGCCAATCAGCAAGCCTCTCATCACATTCTCCGCAGATACTGGGGGAGAGCACCTGAGCACACACCAGTAAAATAATGAGAAGAGAGCGAGCAACAACAGAAATGAAGTTAACCCTTTCAGGGTAGGTTTGCATTCCATTGAGTTGGCTTCGCTATTAGGCCCCCGGTCCCCTTTCAGAGCTGCAGCAATTAAGCTCTATACAGCATAAAAAAAATAAGCATCTTAATTTGTGTTCTCTGAAAGGTAATATGATACATATTTCCAGGTCCCTGCAATATACCCCGCAAACAAACTAGCCACAAATAAGGGATCTCTGTTTATTCAAGAAATTTAACCAAAACATTTCTTAGGTTAATTTCTACAATATCCAGTGCTGTGTCTGGGAAAGAACAGACATATCTGAAGATATAATTACATTTTCTTTTTTGTTATATATTCCATGTAACTTCGCAAAACTCCTATACAACCAAAATATGAAATGCTTTTATGGATGCATACCCTAGGACAAGGGTCAGGAACCTTTTTGGCTGAGAGAGCCATAAACGACACATATTTAAAAATTTAATTCTGTGAGAGCCATGCAATATGTTTAAAATTGGGAGTAGTGCGCATGTGAAGCAGAGGGCTCATGTCCTTGTTGCCATGGTGATGTGTATACAGTTGATCCGCCGGGCAGGGGAAGTGTCAGACATGCCTTCAGCTTCTCTTGGGTTTCAGCAACATCAGCAATTTCCCTGAGAGCCAGACAGGAAAAATACCGACTAACAGCTTGTACAATTAGCTAGCTGACTTGGGGGTTGATTCACTTTGTAGGACGAGATCCCGGCACTTTGGCCCAATAGGCTGCCTGTCAAGTCCTACAAAGTGTTTGGACCTGACAGGATCCACAGTGGGACAACTGGAGTAGCTGTTAGTTTTGGAGGGAGCACAAGTAAGTTAGTAATGCATGCTATAGCAGTAGCGCGCCTACTTTGAAAATTGTACTTGTGCTACTTCACTAAGCTACACTGCTTGAGCAGTGTATCTTAGTGAATCAACCCCTACTGATTTGTCTGTGAGCCAGATGTAGCCATAAAAAGAGCCACATCTGGCTCCCGAGCCATAGGTTCCCTGCCCTAGGAGATGGTTCAGTTAAATGAATGGCGTCATTTTGGCAAGATTTTTATTTTTACAGTACATCTGGGCTTCAGCAAAAGAGCTATGAATTTTTGAAGGTTTGGTATGCTGCAGTTTAAAGTAAACCTGAAATCATATTATAAAAAAAGCTACTTACGTCAGTAGGGGGAAGCCTCTGGATTGTCCAAAGGATTTACCCGGTCTTCCAAAGCCCCTCCATTCCTGCCCTTGAACCCCTTTGTAGTCTTCCACATTAAAGTCAAAGATAGCTCACAGCCGTGCCATAGTAAAACATTGGTAACATTTAACGATATTTTACTAACAAATATACCACTGTAAAAGAGTAGAATATTGGTAAAATACTGATATTCTGCAACTGGCTAATCCGGAGTGCCAGAATCTCCCTGCGCTTCTATTTCATGTATGCCATAGTGCTACCTTTTGTTCTCGACTAGAAGACCATGGTGATAACTCTACAAACGTTATTAAAGACAGGAGATAAGCTTAGTGAATTGAGGCCATTATCACACAACCTCTGTGATAACATCAGTGAATCCAGGGCTCAGGACTCTTGTCTACTATATCTGCAGTTAATCTTTAACAAATTGTTGTTAAAAATGTTGACAAAGAGGAACATCATGTGCAGAATTTACTTCCGTCACACGCGCTGTGCTTTCAGTTAAATTTAAACTTTGTGTTAGGTAATTCTTTGGACTTTATAACTATTAAGTACACGGTGTGATTAATGGTGAAGTGCATAGTTTTCCAGTAACATGCTAACAGCATTGCATCAAATACAATATTCCTGGAAGAGATATCATATCAAAGATACCAGTTATCTCAAATATTTATAAGTTATGTCAGTAAAAAATCAGATATGCAGCATGCCACATGTAATCAAAGTTTTATATTAAAAATGCTAAATGTTCCCATGTTATAATTAGTACAGCTCTTATAATTTGCTTTCCTCACAATTATTCATGGTAAGTGTAACGATTGTGGAACTTTCTCCGTGATCAGCGCACAACGCGTGCGCTGACACGGCGGAAATCCTCCACAAGTGTATAATTGCAGGAACCCAGCAAAAGGTGCTACGCACCCGTAGAGGGAAATCCCTGTCGGCAGATGGCGCTGAGGAGTGCAGAGGAACCAATCCTCTGTACCTCCACAAATGCCAGACAGGAATTGTACGAAGCACAGAACGCGATCGCAAGGGAAGCGATTGCGAATGAGAACGAGCAAAGGGACAGGTTGTATGTGTGTGCGCCAATCTAGTCGCCACCCAGCGACAGTGCACACACAACAGCAGATACGAAACAGAAACGCAACCGCAAGAAAGGCGATTGCCAAAAGTGACACAAGGCAGATCAGAACAGAATACGAGGATAGCAAAGGCACAGCAAATCATACAATAAGGAGATACGGAAAATAACAAACGCTAACTGAACGCAAACACCGCACTCATTCGCAACAGTGCACGCGTTCATGCGCGGTCTCCACGTGATAAGCACAATAGAGACAAGCACGCCTAACTAACCATCGACAGACAAACATGAAACAGAGGACGCGAACACTTGCTTAACGGTTACCTCACCGAGCCTCCAGCAAGCGTTCGTAGCAGACAAGACAGACACACGAAAACAGGGACAAGCGAGAGATAGGATCCACAGCACTAGCGAAAGTGGCTAGCGCGATCCAGGAAGACAGAACAGAAGGATCCACAGCACTAGCGCTAGGCGAGTGCGATCCAGGCAGACAGAGTAGCAGAACAGAAGGATCCACAGCACTAGCGGAAAGTGGCTAGCGCAATCCAAGAAGACAGAACAGAAGGATCCACAGCGCTAGCGCAAGATGCCAGCGCGATCCAAGTGAGACAGATCAGAAGAGATAGCTGGTAGCAACCGCTGCACCAGCTATACTCCAAGAACAGAGATCAGAACCATTTCCTGTCGACCATCGCTGGGACAGGACAATAGCAACAGAACAAACAAACAGATAAGCAATCCTAACTGCACTAAGGAAACCTGCCTAGTGCAGTTTTCCAGGAATTACTCTAAGCTGATCTTCAAACAGAGAGTAAGGCTGACACCCCTCCAGGAGTGTTACACAGGACTAAATCCTTATGACCAGCCAAGCATTGTGGGAAACACATAGTACTTATAGTACACGCCTCCAATGAATGTGGCCAGGCAATTTGCATGACAACGTATGCAAATTCCTCAGCAAGCACAAGCTGCAAAACTGACAGAAGCTCTTCTTTCCAGAGTCCTGCAGCATGCAAACCTAAACAATGGTCAAAAAGCTGCCTGCCTGCACAGGCAGCTGAGTAGATCATTACAGTAAGCTCATGCTACAAAAATCTAGATGAAGGTAAGAGAATAAGATTATAAACCAACTGGTGTTTTACACACGTTTTTTTATTAGTTTTAAAGAGGAACTTCAGTGAAAATAATGTAATGAACAAAAGTGCTTAATTTTTACAATAATTATGTATAAATGATGTAGTCAGTGTTTGCCCATTGTAAAATCTTTCCTCTCCCTGACTCACATTCTGACATTTATCACTTGGCGACATTTTTAGTGCTGGCAAGGGATGTCAGTGGAAGTAGCTGCTGCTTGCTTTTTTGGCAGTTGGAAACCATGGTCCTGACATCACACTGTGGGAGGGGTTTCACCACAATATTAGCCATACAGAACCACCCGATGATCTGTTTGAGAAAAGGTAAAGACATGGGCGTAGGGCCCGTGGTCGCAGGGGTCGCCGTGGCGACCGGGCCCGCCTCCTAAAGAGGCGGGGGAGGGGCCTGGGGGACTGGACCCCCCAGGTGTTGAAATCCTGACTGGCTCCCGGAGGCAGAGCAGGGCTACGGCAAGATGGCTGCCGAAGCCCTGCACTAGAGACTATTTGTGTCTCCAGTACAGGGCTTCGGGCGCCATCTTCCCATAGCCCTGCACTCTGCCTGTCAGCGCGGGAGAAACTGGCTGCAGGAGAGGATCGTCGCTGAGGAGCTGCACGGGGGAGGCTGGCTGCTCGTCGGGGAGCTTACGTCAGAGACTGGCCAGGTAAGTACATTTTTTTTTTTACTTGTACAGGTTTATTTTCTGGTGACTGCTCCCCACGTAGCGTTTTTTTTCTGGTGACTGCTCCCCACATAGCATTTTTTTTCTGGTGACTGCTCCCCACATAGCGTTTTTTTTCTGGTGACTGCTCCCCATATAGTGTTTTTTTTCTGGTGACTGCTCCCCACATAGCGTTTTTTTTTTGGTGACTGCTCCCCACATAACGATTATTTTCTGGTGACTGCTCCCCACATAGCGTTTTTTTTCTGGTGACTGCTCCCCACATAGCGTTTTTTTTCTGGTGACTGCTCCCCACATAGCGTTTTTTTTCTGGTGACTGCTCCCCACATAGCGTTTTTTTTCTGGTGACTGCTCCCCACATAACGATTATTTTCTGGTGACCGCTCCCCACATAGCGTTTATTTTCTGGTGACCGCTCCCCACATAGCGTTTTTTTTCTGGTGACCGCTCCCCACATAGCGTTTTTTTCTGGTGACTGCTCCCCACATAGCGTTTATTTTCTGGTGACCGCTCCCCACATAGCATTTATTTTCTGGTGACCGCTCCCCACATAGCGTTTTTTTCTGGTGACTGCTCCCCACATCACGTTTATTTTCTGGTGACTGCAGTGCTCCCCACATAGCGTTTATTTTCTGGTGACTGTCCCCACATAACGATTATTTTCTGGTGACTGTCCCCACATAGCGTTTATTTTCTGGTGATTGTCCCCACATAGCGTTTATTTTCTGGTGACTGTCCCCACATAACGATTATTTTCTGGTGACTGTCCCCACATAACGATTATTTTCTGGTGACTGCTCCCCACATAGCGTTTATTTTCTGGTGACTGCTCCCCACATAACGATTATTTTCTGGTGACTGTCCCCACATAGCGTTTATTTTCTGGTGACTGCTCCCCACATAGCATTTATTTTCTGGTGACTGCTCCCCACATAGCGTTTATTTTCTGGTGACCGCTCCCCACATAGCGTTTTTTTTCTGGTGACCGCTCCCCACATAGCGTTTTTTTCTGGTGACTGCTCCCCACATACCGTTTATTTTCTGGTGACCGCTCCCCACATAGCGTTTTTTTTCTGGTAACCACTCCCCACATAGCGTTTTTTTTCTGGTGACCGCTCCCCACATAGCGTTTATTTTCTGGTGACCGCTCCCCACATAGCATTTATTTTCTGGTGACCACTCCCCACACAGCGTTTATTTTCTGGTGACTGCTCCCCACCTAATGATTATTTTCTGGTGACTGCTCCACACATAACGATTATTTTCTGGTGACTGCCCCCACATAACTATTATTTTCTGGTGACTGCCCCCACATAACGTTTATTTTCTGGTGACCGCTCCCCACAGCATTTATTTTCTGGTGACCGCTCCCCACATAGCGTTTATTTTCTGGTGACCGCTCCCCACATAGCGTTTATTTTCTGGTGACTGCTCCCCACCTAATGATTATTTTCTGGTGACTGCTCCCCACATAACGGTTATTTTCTGGTGACTGCCCCCACATAACTATTATTTTCTGGTGACTGCCCCCACATAACGATTATTTTCTGGTGACTGCCCCCACATTGCGTTTATTTTCTGGTGACTGCTCCCACATTGTGTTTATTTTCTGGTGAATGCCCTCACATTGCGTTTATATTCTGGTGAATGCCCTCACATTGCGTTTATTTTCTGGTGAATGCCCCCACATGCGTTTATTTTCTGGTGAAAGCTCCCACATTGTGTTTATTTTCTGGTGAAAGCTCCCACATTACGTTTATTTTCTGGTGAATGCACCCACATTGCGATTATTTTCTGGTGAATTGTGAGAATCTGCTCAGCTGCCTGTGCAGACAGGCAGCTTTTTGACCACTGTTCAGGTCTGCATTCTGCAGGTCTCTTTAAGAGGGACTTTTTGTCAGTATTGCAGCTTGCTGCTGAGGAATTTGCATACATTCGTTATGCAAATCCCCTACCTGCCTCCTGTGATGACTGGCAGTATAAAGGTTGGGATTACCCACAGTCCTTTGGTGGTCATTCCTTCAGGGTTTGTAGTAAACACTCCTAGAGAGTGTCAGCCATGCTACTTCTTGATGAAGTTATCTTAGAGTAATTCTGGGGACTGCACTAGGCAGTTTCTTTAGTGCCGTTAGGATTGCTTATCTGTTTGTTTGTCTGTTGCGACTGTCCTGTCCCAGCGGTGGTCGATAGGAAGTCGTTCTGTGTGTCTGGGTGCTAACCGGAACAGCGGTTGTTACTGGTAGCCCCTTCTGATCTGTTTTCCCTGGATCGCACTCGCCTTGCGCTAGTGCTGTGGATCCTTCTGTTCTGTCTACCTGGATCGCACTCGCCTTGAGCTAGTGCTGTGGATCCTTCTGATCTGTCTTCCTGGATCGCACTAGTCTCTGGAGCTGGTGCTGTGGATCCTTCTGTTCTGTCTACCTGGATCGCACTCGCCTTGAGCTAGTGCTGTGGATCCTTCTGATCTGTCTTCCTGGATCGCACTAGTCTCTGGAGCTGGTGCTGTGGATCCTTCTGATCTGTCTTCCTGGATCGCACTAACCGCTAGCGGTAGCGGCTGTGGATCTTTCTGATCTGTGTTTCTGCTTGGATCACACTTGCTCTGACGGAAGAGCGGTGGATCCTTTCTGCCTATTTCCTGTTTCACGTTTGTCTGTCTTGTCTAATACGAACGCTTGCTGTAGGCTCGGTGAGGTAACCGTTAAGCAAGCGCTCGCGTTCTCTGTTTCGTGTTTGTCTGTCTTTGGTTAGTTAGGCGTGCTTGTCTCTGTTGTGCGTAACACGCGGAGACCGCGCACGAACGCTTGCACTGTTGCGAATGAGTGCGGTGTGCGCATTAAGCTAGCGTTTGTTATTTTCCTTATCTTTCTCTTTGTATGATTTGCTGTGCCTTTGCTACCCTGGTGCTCTGTCCTGCTCAGTCTTGTGTCGCTATTGGCAATCGCTATTCTTGCGATTGCGTTTCCTACTTCGTTTCCACCGTTGTGTGTTCGCCGTTGCTGGGTGGCGACTAGTTTGGTGGGCACACATTGGTTCTGTCCCTTTGCTCTGTTCCCTGTGGGCTATCCAGCCCTGCCTGATTGTACCTTGTCCTGGATCTGTACAATTCCCATTTGGCATCTGTGGCTGTGCAGCGGCTGTGTTCGCATGCACTCCACAGCGCCATCTGCCGGTGGGAATTGCCCTCTGCGGGTGCATAGCACCTAGCCTGGGTGTCCTCAATTATACGCTTGTGGAGGAAATCCGCCGCGTCAGCGCACGTCTGGTACGCTGACCACGGAGACGATTCCACATTCGTTACATGAATGCTCCCACATTGCGATTATTTTCTGGTGAATGCTTCCACATTGCGACTATTTTCTGGTGAATGCTGCGCACATAACGATTATTTTCTGGTGAATGCTGCGCACATAACGATTATTTTCTGGTGAATGCTGCGCACATAATAATTATTATCGGGTGAATGCTGCGCACATAACGATTATTTTCCTTCAGACTGGCATCTTGCTACTAATTGCCCTATTTCCTCTGGGTGTTGCGTATGTTTGCAAATTGAACGTGGCAGCCATGCTGCTGGAAAGCGGAATTGATATAGCCATGCCCTGCACAGCTATAGGGATTTGGATATGTGTGTGCTTCGGGTGTTGCGAGGGGGGGTGGGGGCTGTTGTTGCCGGGAGGGGGGGACCCACATCCAGATTCCGCATCGGGGCCCAGAGGTTTCTAGCTACGCCACTTGGTAAAGATTTCTCATGGGAAGGGGACATCAGCTACTGATTGGGATGAAGTTCAAACCTTGGTTATGGTTTCTCTTTAAATTGAATCTGAAGTGTAAAAAAAAAAGACAAAACAGATCTTCCCGTTCCTCTCCTGGTCCTCTCGTTCCAGCGCAGGATCCCTCATTAGCAGTCGGGAGGCTGTGGGAGGCTTTGGAAGTTGTTTTTTGTTTTTTTTAGGGCGCTTCAGGGTCACTTTATGGATTGTCAAATCCAGCCTTGCACCACAAGTGCAGACCTATTACTACCTTTTTTACCTTAGATCTGTCATATTTTTCCACAACATTCACCTTCAATGTTGAAGCTATGTTAGTTGTTTTGCTCTTTAACCTTCTGGGGACCTGCTGCCTAACCTCCCTTGAGGACCAGGGCATTTTACCTGTGGGGGGTCTTCTTTTTAGGGTTCAGGCATCTGGATCCCCAGTACAAATAGCTAAGCAATATGTCCTCAGCATAGCCAGGTGTCCCCCGCCCCGTATTGCCAGCAGCCTTTACTCATCTCCCTTGGTCCTGCGATGAGCAGCTCTAACCCCCTCCGCTCTGGCCGGCATCCTCGCTCGTACTGATTCTAAGTTCCGGGTCGCGGCTTGATGACCTCATCAAGCTGGGACCCGACACTTAAGTCAGAGCGAGCAGAGATGCCGGTCAGAGTGGAGGGAAGCGACAATCACCAGGGGAACGTTAGGAAGATGAGTCCCCGTCCTCTCCTTGCGCCGCTGCTTAATAGTAATCACTGCGATCGGGCAGCGATTGTGGTGATCACGTGATCAGGAGCCAATTACAATGGCTCCTGATCACTGAGGGGAGATGTCATGACAGCTTAATCTCCCCTCTTGGGTGCGCACAATCATGTCGGGAGTGGAAGCAGCAGGTGGAGTAAATCCTACGCCGCATCAGTGTTAGGCAACCACAAGTGCGTGTAGAATTTACTTCCACTGGTCCCCAGAAGGTTAAGGGAGGAGCCAAATGCTTGTTGGCTTTGCTGTAGTCTCAAACTTGTGTTTCTGGCTAAAACATTAATAACAACCTTTAAAAAATATCTTGCTGCTATGCTGGTGATCACTACAGCCATCAATGGGGGTATACGTCATCTGGTAAATGTCATAACTGAAAAACAGAGCAAAGTTGTCCAGACAGTAACTATTTACAAAGGAAGGCCTTGTGGACTGTGTGTCTCTAGGTGAAGTGATCCATTGCGTACCAAGTTTTAAATTAAGTATGGTCTCTAAGCAATTTATTGCTGAACTTACAAAATGGATTTTGACGCATAAAGAGACTTGAAAAAGTTATTAAGCCTTAACCTCCTTAGCGGTATGGATGACTATATATGTCCATCACCGCCGGAGGTCGCCGCTCAGGCCCTGCTGGGCCGATTTTTGTGAAATAAAAAGCAGCACACGCAGCCGGCACTTTGCCAGCCGCGTGTGCTGCCTGATCGCCGCTGCTCTGCGGCGATCCGCCGCGAGCAGCGGCGAAAGAGGGTCCCCCCAGCCGCCCGAGCCCTGCGCAGCCGGAACAAAACTTCCGGCCAGCGCTAAGGGCTGGATCGGAGGCGGCTGACGTCAGGACGTCGGCTGACGTCCATGACGTCACTCCGCTCGTCGCTATGGCGACGAGGTAAGCAAAACAAGGAAGGCTGCTCATTGCGGCCTTCCTTGTTTATTCTGGTCACCGGAGGCGATCAGAATGACGCTTCCGGAGCGCCCTCTAGTGGGCTTTCATGCAGCCAACTTTCAGTTGGCTGCATGAAACAGTTTTTTTTTTATTTAAAGAAAACCCTCCCGCAGCCGCCCTGGCGATCTTAATAGAACGCCAGGGAGGTTAAGCTACTGTAGGTTCACAGTGATCAGCTGCATAACTCACAGGTTGAGTGTAAGTGTGAACTGTGAATGAGTGTGAACTGCAATGGAGACTGGACATAGACTTTAATGCAAAGCCTGAAGGCAGCGAGTTAGAATAACACAATCAGTTACAACTCAGCATTGTGAACAGGCCTATAGAATTGTATGGGCAGTGAGTTGACATGCAAACTTATTCTGCAACGCAACTGATCACTGTGAACTAGTTCCCAATCGTGTGATATAATTGTTTGTTTGTTTGTTTGTTTCATATCTTATTGTCAGTAGTAATAAGCTCCCCGGCTTCTTCAGTGTAATGTGCCTGGTACAGCCAATAGTTTGTAATTATGCAAAAAGCTTATGTTCCATTTATAATTGATGTAATTATTTATACTCTATACACTGCTGCATAGTTTCCTTTAAGAGAGTAGTTAATGCATCATTAGCAGTTGAGGTTTAAGACTAAAGGTGCGTACACACGCACTACGGCCGCCAACGACGGGTCCATCAGACCCTCCCGCTGGGCGGACTTTCCAGCGACAGTAGCGCGTGTGTACGCATTGTCAGCGGACTGATAAGGCTGTTTCTGAGCGATTCGCTGAGCAGATCGTCAGAAACAGCCTTATCAGTCCGCCGACAGTGCATAAACACGTGCTACTGTCGCCTGAAAGTCCGCCCAGCGGGAGGGTCTGACGGACCCGTCGTTGGCGGCCATAGTGGGTGTGTACGCACCTTTAGGCTCCTTTCACACTATGTCCATTGTGTCGTAATGGACAAAATCATTGCATCACTATGCAATCACAATGATATTCCTATGTGGCTATCACACTGAATGCAGTGTAAACATTCAGTTGGGATAACGCAATGCATGCAGTGTGTTTACAGGGTAACATGTTTGTTTACAGTGGCAGTGAGGCATTCTTTCATACTACTGCATGCCCCACTGCATGGTCTCATCACACCGCTAACATGTGATGTGACTTTTTGGCTTCATTGCATTGTGATTGTCCAGCAATGGCATCACAAGGCAATGTGCATAGCACATGAGAGCAGAAACAATGTCCCGTTGGGGGTTGATTGTTTGTATACCTTGGCTTAGAAAGTACAAAGCGCAAAACATTGGGTATTGTACACATAAATGTATTATCATTTTTGTTATGCATTTATAGTTCTGATGTTTTCCGCTGCGCTTAACAAAATACAGTGAATAATTCATGATACTAATATTCACCAACCAAGAATGGTTTCTCTGTTTTTCATTTTCATTGATACCAAAGGTAAAACCACAAGCGGGCCAAGCATCCGTGACCAGAGACATGCTACTTTTAACCCTTCACTTTCCTGACAGTAGTTGACAATATTAATCTTCCACAGGTTTACTGCTTTCTACTATTAACCCTTTGCTGTCATGTCACTGGCTGGGAAAAATAATCTCACAGTAGAAACAACCCTGTTGGGAAAATCATATATGTTTGTATATCAGGAGCTCTTCATGCCATTAAGGTAACCATCCAACACCTAATATCTGTCCAGCAACACAAACAACCTGGGCTTGAGAATCTTTTCTTTGATTGCATATATCACAGCTAAATACAGAACACAATGTTTTGGGGTGGATCCTGAGGACGGGGATCCACCCCGCAGTGGTGTGCTCTGCATTTAGCTGTGATATATTGCATGGAACCTCCCACTGTTGAGACTCCAAGGCCTGGAACCAACTAGCAGCACTTTTCGAAGCCTTTTGTAACCACTTGTGATTTGAAAAGCTCTTGCTAATGTAAATGCTATGGGTGTGATCCCACTTGAGGGATATGATTTTTTAAAAATCCCACACAGCATTGCATTAGCAAGAGCTTTTCAAATCACAAGCGCTTACAAAAGTGCTCCTAGTAGGTCGCAGGCGTAAGGGACCACTAGCCACTAGCCGGATTAAATCGCATCACATTCAGTCGCAGGTGTCCTCCAGTAGTCTTTTGGAAGTCCGGATGTGGCTGTCTATGACTGCTTAGGGGAATCGGATCCATGTTGCGGAAATCTGCAGCATGCCATCCATAATTTCCTCACGTAGCATCGCGAATGAAAATTTGCATGCAATGGAAACTAATCCATTGACATGCATTGGCTTCAGTTTTGGTGCAATGCTATGCGAATTTGTGTATAGTGGAAACAGGCCCTAACTGCAATTATCAATCCTTCACTCTTCTAATCCTCCACTGTCATTGCCATGGTGTACCTTTGAAGGCTGGGAGCACACTGGTCTGTTCAGAAAGCCATGTGTTTTCTGCCATGTGCCTTTATGCATTTTTCTATGCATTTGCATTTTTTTAAATTAAGTTTTTGTGTTTGCGTTTTTCATGCATTTGCATTTTGCATTTTTTTATAATTAGCCTTTTCAGTGTGAAGAAATGCGGAAAAGCCGCCGCATGGACGCAGGAGGAGGCGGCTGTTTCCGCAGCTGGCATAGCAGAACGCGGAGAAACCACTGCGTCGGACACGGCGGTTTGTACGCATAGGCCTGCTTCTCACAGTGGGGCGGGATGCGGAGGAAACGCCGCACGCTCAGACAGCGTGGCGGCGGATTCCGCATCCCTTGCAGCAACAACATTACAACACATGACTGGTGTGGCTGGGACTGATAGTCCACACTGGTTTAGGAGGACGCGTGCGCGCGCAGAAAGGCAGGGCCTTTATGGCAGTCAGAAGAGGGTCAGCTGACCAGACCGGTCAGCTGACAATTGCAGTAGATTTCATTGGCCCAGCACTTAGGGAGGTGCCGGAGAGCACTGGTGTATTTATACTAGGTGCTGGTCATTCTCTGGTTGTCTGGCGTTGCGATCACAACGTGGTAGCACTCAGGCCTTGTTTGTATCTGTGTTCTAGCATAGTTTCCAAAGGTGTTGACAATCATGGACCTCACACCTTAGCGTTAGGAATATTGATCTGTATTATCTGTTATGACCTTTTGCCTGCCTGACTATCCTCCTGTATTCTGATTCTGTACCTTGCTATTTTCTGATACCCTGTTGCCAAACTCTGCTTGTACCTGAACTCTGTATTTGCCTTCTGACTCTGTACCTCGCTACCTCTGATACCCGTTGCCGAACCCTGCCTGTCTATTGGATTACGTTATCGTCTTCTGAATCTGTACCTTGTCTGTCTGTGTGTTAAGGACCTGGCTTGTCCGACCTCGAGAACTGGCCTTACTGTTAGAGGCAGTTCCCAGACCTGTTAGTGACACCCCCTCACTGGTGTCACTCACGCTCAGTCCTTCCTACTCTTAGCCTAAGCTCCTCCCCCGGGAGAGTCTAGGCCTACGGAAGGAACATACTTCTGTGCAGTACTCCTTACTGCTCCTGTACCTTCTCCTGAGGTGCAGTACTCAAATTACTGTTGCACCAAACATTCTCATCTCTCAGGTGTCCAGAGGTTAGTAGATATATCTGATTATCGGTGATACTGCAGATCATCAATAATCGGGTATATTCTGTATTCTCGGTGATACTGCAGTTCACCGGTAATCAGACCCTCTCTGTGTTACACCGATCGTTACATTCAGCAAGAGAAAAAATACAGTATCTGAAGTATTTTTTTATACCAAGGCGAAATGTATGAGTTTTCAGGGCTCCATAGAAAAGCATTGTTTGAGATGCACATGCAATTTGCATGCAGTATGCAGGAAGAAACAACATGCTGTACAATTTTAAAATGAACATTACAAATCACAGAGATATTGAGTGTGCAATCCATAGACTATCATTGAATGTGATATTGAATGGATTCCCACTATGCTGCAAAATATTAACATATCAAACAGATGTCCTCTAAGCCTTAGGGCAGTAAGGTGCTGGCATCCTCACTCTGTATTTGTGAGTGGGGATGTACCACTAAAGCCACACTATATCCACTGTCACACTCAAGATTTGTTCAGGTCTAAAAAGTTTTAAACCTGCAGCTAACCTACACCCACAAACCTGCCTGCACCAGGCCAGCCACCCACTTTGCTTAGAATGCAACCTGTGCTTTCATTTTTTTTCTCTCTAAAATTCACACAACAATGGTAATACAAAAGCTAAAGGGGAAAGTAGACTTGCTTTAACCTTCTGAGCGTTACGCCGCTCAGGAGGTTATGTAACTTTGTGCCCCAGGGTGAATAAATGTGCAGTAATAGCTGCAAAACCTTCTGCTAGCACTAGGCTAGCTAGTAAAAGTGTCCGGCACCCCCCGATCCAGCCAGTTTATACATTACCCAGCCTGGCTCCAGCGATCGGCGCAGCCTCTCCGGACAGCTCCAGTCTTCACTATGGGGAGATCGCACATGACGTCATGGCGTCGCCGACGTCATGTGCAAATCCGATCCTCCCCATAGAGAGACCGGAGCTGTGCAGGGAGGCTGCGCCGATCGCTGGATCCAGGGGGGGGGGGGGTAAAGTATGAACGGGGGTACCGCAGGGGATCCAGGGGTGCCGGACACTCTTACTAGCTAGCCTAGTGCTAGCAGAAAGTTTTGCAGCTATTACTGCACATTTTTTCAGCCTGGGGCACTCCTGAGGACAGACAGCGGTATGCCCGACACAGTGTTGGGCATACCACTAAGGAGGTTAAGCATGAACAATGCCAGAGAATACCATCCCAAATTACATAAGTAGTTAAAGAGAAACATTTCTTTGTTACAGCTGATACAAAGAAATCCTACAATAAATCTGCAGTGTCTCTACTTCCTGCTTTCATGGGAGCAGACATACTGTTAACATCTGTTCTTTCAAATTAGCTTATCTGCCATGGCAGTCAGCTGACACAGGGAAGAGATTAAATGAGGGGGAATTAGACAGTCTAAACTCTCTAAATACATACAGGATGCATTTCTCTATGTTTTCCTTCTGTCCTGTGAAAGAGTTCAGGTCCACTTCAATTTCATCATTCACCAATGCCAGTACACCTACAGATTTGATCGGAGAGTAGTTCAGGTGGCTACTAAAGAAAAAAGTGAAGTCAGTGATTTTTGATTGTGATTCATTCATTGTTTTGAACATGAAATGAACATAATGAAGAATCATTACACAATTGCTTAAGTAAAGGTTCGTTTCCATAGTGCAGTGCAGGAGCCATGCGTCAGCACGGCTCGGTGTTGCACGTGACTCCCCCGGGGGGCGGCACTCGTGATCCCATTCATTATAATGAATGGGATCCCAGGCACAATCACCCCAAAGTGCAGGCAACCGTGCGCTGTGATTCAGTGGTTGTCAATGTCCCAAATCAACTGTCTAATGGTGATTTTTTATGATAATTTTGTTGATCGGAAAAACATTTTTTATAATAGGTTGTGATGGATGGGCAGTACAAATTGGTTCATTGATGATAAAATAATCAATGTAATATGACATTTCATTTCTGATCGCATTTATCTGATCGCTCGGGTGATTCTTTGATGAAAATTGTACCGTTAGTGGGCACCTTAAAGGGATACTGTAGGGGGGTCGGGGGAAAATGAGTTGAACTTACCTGGGGCTTCTAATGGTCCCCCGCAGGCATCCTGTGCCTGTGCAACCACTCACCGATGCTCCGGCCCCGCCTCCGGTTCACTTCTGGAATTTCAGACTTTAAAGTCTGAAAACCACTGCGCCTGCGTTGCCATGTCCTCACTTCCCCTGATGTCACCAGGAGCGCACGGCGCAGACACAGACCATACTGGGCCTGCGCAGTACGCTCCTGGTGCCATCAGTGGGAGTGAGGACACGGCAACGCAGGCGCAGTGGTTTTCAGACTTTAAAGTCTGAAATTCCAGAAGTGAACCAGAGGCGGGGCCGGAGCATTGGGGAGTGGCTGCGCAGGCACAGGATGTCTGTGGGGGACCATTAGAAGCCCCAGGTAACTTCAACTCATTTTCCCCTGACCCCCTACAGTGTCCCTTTAAGCCTTGTTGGCATGTTAGAAGCAGTCATTGGCAGAATACCTGTCATTAAATTGAATTAGTTGTGTACTTTAAAGAAATGGTTAAAAAGTACCTAAAGAAGAGCAGAATTTTAATTCCACATTTATCTGCCAAAGGCAATGAGCTTTCACAATTCTACACTGAAAACAATTAAGGAATACAGAAACAAATATTATGTTCCCATACTAATCCATTCGCTTATCCTTGAAGACCATGGGGGAGGGGAAAAGAATTTCGGCAGCCGGCGTGTGTAATGATCTAAGTAATGGAGATCCCAGAGCAACACAACACTCTCATTTCCAGACTGATGAGAACAAACAGAACATCCTTGAAACATGTTTATTTCTTTATCTCAATAAAAGAAACAAATCTCCAATTAGAATATTTTAATGTGGGAAACGTGTTTGCAGACAATACATTGTGGAGAGCTCAATAAGGATTACAGAGGAAGGAACAAGTTTGGTTAAATACACCTATGTTCATATGGGATTAGCATCTTAATTCTTTATTTAATCGAAAACAAGAAAGCTGACAGCCTTAGTCTACCTGCTAATTGCAGATTTCTCTCATAACAATGTACAGTATGTGAATTTTAAGCACTCAAGTTGTTTAAAGTATAACTGGCAATTACACAGTATGTTATTTCTGTTAAGATTCCTTGTTTACTTTATTGTATTAATGGTGGAATTACATACAAAATCTCAACAGGTTAAATTCTATATGTACTTATAGCATTTTCAATAAAACGGGATTTCTCAAATCACTCTTGAATAATGTCCAACCCCAATGAATGGAGTGTGAAGCAAAGACCTGCAATTGGGTCAGGATAGGGCCTGTCTCCACTCAACAGTTTTTCTGTGCATTTTCTGCACAGGGAAGCTGGGAACCAACGTTAATCAATGGGCTAGTTTACACTTACCGGTATATGCATTTTTCACATGCAAAAAAAACCAATTGACAGCAATGCAAAACAGTCAGACAACTCATGCAGAAAATATGACGCACAGAAAAACTGACAAGTGGAGACAGGCCCTTACCCATTTTTGGAATCATACTGAGGCCTCTTGCACACTGCAAATCTCAAATCCGATTTCCGATGTGCGATTTGCGATTCTGATTTTCCCTGGATGCTATTAACACCAAAAGAAAAACACAGCATGCAGTACCGATTAAAAACTGAACATCGGAATTGCATGTAAAATTGCGCCAAATCGGAATTGCATGTAGTGTGCAAGAGACCTGAGGTAGACTGCACTTTTAGTGAATAACTGGGTTTCAGGTAGAAAGTATTTCCAGTCTGGTCCGGTGTAGATAGTGATTACTAAAGTGGTTTGGTGTCAGGCTCTTTCTTGCTTTGAAATTGAGCTCCACACACATATAATAATGGTTAGGCCAGCAGACGTATAAGTAACATGGTAAAGTGGTACACAGAACTTAATTATGCTTCACCAGCACCTGGACTCATGCGGCGCATGCTGCTTAATTTCATGTTTACACAGTTATGCTGGGCATACACAGCATTTTTTTTCTTATCAATCGAGCCACTGATGACTCGATTGATAATTTCCGACGCGTCCGATTCCGCGGTCGATCCCCGCGGGCGGACAATGGAAGAGAAACAAAGAGAAGATAAGAAGTGCCCGCAAAGACCAGCGGGAATCGATCTGGGCGGCTGCGGAGACGAGCGGGGATGTGGCGGGAGTCGATCCGGAGGCTAATCGAGCCATCGTTGTGTATTCCCAGCATTAGGCTCTAAGTTTAGGCACCGTATATATAGGCCTCGATTCATCAAGACTTATCGAATCAATTTCCGACAGCTCGGTAAAATACCGAACTGGATAAGTTGATTTCAGAATTCATCAAAGTTATCTACAGCTGTTAGCGAGCATTCGGTAATCATTCGGTAATGATGCGATAAAACGGAAGAAAGTGCAATTCATGAAAATGAAAGTGAGCGTGGTTTAGCGTTACATTTAGGATTAGTTATCTCCTTCACTGCTCTGTCGTTATTCCTATCAGATCATTGCTGACAGAGAAGATGAAGCCATTTAAAGTGATTATGTATCAGCTGAGAGTGATTCAAAGGCGCAGAAGGGCAAGAATATCAATTTGCAAGAGAATGGATTTATTTGCTAGCCCAGGGCATCTGCATTTCTCTTGAATAATCTTGTAAGAGAACCCAGCAGTGCCAGGGTTAACTAAATTGCTAGCTGCACTACATTTTTTCAGAAAAGGCTCCTATCGAGCCGTAAATGGCGAAATTGTGGGATTGTCCCAAGCCACTTCCAGAACCCTGGTCCAGGTGTTAAGCCCTATTCGGAATGTTGCTACGTGGTGTTTAAAGGACTGCCTTTTTACCCACAATTCCACGGGAATCTTATGGCCTTGTGTTAAATTACCGTTGTAAAATGGAAATATCGACACGTTAACGAATGGTTACCGCATTGTTATCGATATTTTATCGAAATCACACCAAATGCAGAAAAACCTTGATAAATACAACTAGAAATCGATAACCTTCGAATTCGGTAATTTAACGAACTGGAAAAAATTATCTCTAAGACAATGATAAATCGAGGCCATAGTCTCCGAACTACAAACAGGTTCTGTTAAGGGAAGTCGAGTCTTGTGATATACATAGTGAAACATGGAAAGATGATTTACATTGAGACAACACACTATAAACAATGGTTTAGTTGTTGTTGCTTTCAACATGCTTTTAATTTGTTTTCAACTACTTACAACAGCGTATACAATACTGTAACGTAACAACACAAATATGTAAAGAAAAACAGTACAATACATTTTTGTACTTGAAGACAACTACCAGCAACCATTCATGTGCATCAACCATGTTTAACCTAGTTTTTATTCAGTGTGTGTATTCATTATGTGTAGTGCCACCATTCATATGCAATCCCTCATGTAAATGTTCAGCTCCATTAAAAGTGCAACCCATTGCATTAGCCCAATACATATGGTCCCGCTATTTTGAAGCCAACCACATACCCCTTACTATTTTTCCCTCATTCCATGTATTCCCCCTCCCTTTTCCCCACCTCTCTATTTCAGGTTCCCCCCACCTCATCCCCACCACCTCCTTTTTTCCCTTACCTTCTCCTCATATTCACCACCACCACTCTTTTCAGCCCCTTCACTGCTGTCCCCACACTTCACCTTTCTGCATCCTATTCCCTTAGGGCCTGTTTTGGATGCAGAATGAGTGCAGAAAAACTGACTCCAATAAATGTCTATGGGCCTGTTTCCACTAAACTCAATTTTTCTGATACAGATTTTCCCTTAGGGCCTGTTTCCTCTACACGCAGACTGGATGCAGAAAAACTGACTCCAATGAATGCCTATGGGCCTGTTTCCTATGAAACGCGATTTTTCTGATGCAGATTTTCCCATAGGCATTCATTGGAGTCAGTTTTTCTGCATCAAATTTGCGTGTAGTGGAAACCCGCCCTAACTGTTTCCTCACTACTAACCCCCCCCCCCCCCCCAGGTTGGCCTTTAAATTTTCTTTGTTTCCTCTCTACCCAAATCTCCTTCCTCCCTCCTCCACTTACCAGCACACTGCCTTTCTCTCCCCTACCCTTCATTTTTTTTTATTCTCTCCAGTCATCCTCCCCCGAACTGTCCCTCTCTCCATTTTTCCTTTCCCCACCTTTCCTTCCCCTGCCTTACCTCCCCACCCCCTTCTCTATTACCACTGCCCTCTCCTCATTTCCTTGCCCTCACCTATTTTTCCATTTTCTTTCCCCTCCCTGCTCTGTCTCCTATTTTTTTTTTTTTTTTTTTGCTAGATGGTGCAAATGAATAGCATTTGTTTTCCTCTGACATGTTTCACATACATATGTGTTTATATCTTTTGGATTAGTTCATCTTCTCCATTTATTTAGGAAAGGGTTCTTTACAGTAAGAGTGATTAAGATGTGGAATGCATTGCCACAGGAAGTCGTTATGGCAAACTCTATACCTGCATTTAAAGGGGGCTTAGTTGCTTTCCTTGCATTGAAAGACATCCATGGCTACAATTACTAGGTTATGCCTAATGATGTTGATCCAGGGATTTTATCTGATTGCCATCTGGAGTCGGTAAGGAATTTTTTCCCTTTTGGGGCTAATTGGACCATGCCTTGTGGGGGTTTTTTCGCCTTCCTCTGGATCAACAGAGATATGTGAGGGAGCAGGCTGGAGTTGTACTTTGTACTGGTTGAACTCGATGGACGTATGTCTTTTTTCAACCAAAATACTGTAACTATGTAACTATGGAAGATTCCCAGGGTTTTCTTTGTTTCTAAAGCATTCCCTAAATGATACCTGTGAAACTAATTAATTTTGGTTAGGAGGAAGAGGGTTAATCAAAAGAAGCCCCACCCTGGGCACCAAAATGGCCAGAAACAACCCTGCAGAAATTGACAGAATCCCTGTAACGATTGGTGTCAGCACGCAGAGAGAATCTGATTATTGGTGATCTGCAGTATCACCAAGAATACAGATATATACCCGATTATTGATGATCTGCAGAATCACCGATAATACAGATATATTGCTAACCTCTGGACACCTATAGGCATGTGAGTGTTTGGTGTAACAGTAATACTTTGAGTAATGTACCTGCTGAGCAGGTGGTATACAATATAGAGACACAGCTCTGGGAGAACAGGAACCTTCCAGCAGCCTGAGGTTCTCCAAGGGGAGGAGTCAGGCTGGAGACAGGAAGGGCCAGAGAGTGAGTGACACCTAAAGGTGGATGTCACTATCTGATCTGGAGACTATCTCTTAAGGGGAGAGATAGCTCTCGAGGTCGGGCACGCCGGGTCGGCAACACACTGACAGATAAAGTACAAAGACAGAAGGCTGATTCGGTATCCAAGTCAAGCAGGGTCTGGCAACGGAATATCAGATATGCGAGGTACCGAATCAGAAGACAGAGGAGTAGTCAGAAAAGCTATAAGTCATAACATATATCAAACAATGCCTATTCTGGGTGCGAGGTCCTTGGTCTCAGCACCCCGGAACTAGTCTGAAGTATACACAGATGATAATACAGTTCCCTAGACTGGGTGTGAGGTCCGTAGTCTCAGCACCCTGGAACTAGTCTGAAAGATAACACAGATGGTAGTACAGTTCCCTAAGCTGGGTGTGAGGTCCTTGGTCTCTACACCCTGGAACTAGCTTAAGCATAAACAGAATATAATTCAATTAATCTGGCTAAGTGTGAATTCCCAGGTCCACCTGGTTCAAACACACTGAAGGATCTGACTAGGTCTGAGTGCTTCCACGTAGTGATCGCAACGGCAGACAACTTGCAAGTGACCAGCAGGAACTATATATGGAGTAGTGCTCTCCAGCACCACCCCTAATTGCTCAACCAATAGTATCCTGCTCTGGAGTCAGCTGATCGGCGTGGTCAGCTGACTCTTCCTGCTTAGTATGAGACTTCTGCCTCTCAGAGCGCCCGCGTGTATTCGTAAGCCTATGTGCACTAACAGACTCAGCCACACCAGACACACGCTGCCGCGTGCAAACTGCCGCGCTAGACGCGGAACCAGCTGCCTTACTGTTGTTGCATGCGGCGGCTTTTCCGCATTCTGTCATAGTGTTGGGCGAACACCTGGATGTTCGGGTTCGGGAACGTTCGCCGAACATGGCCGCGATGTTCGGCATGTTCGGGCCGAACCCCAAACTCCCCGAACATCCCGCTTTTGGGGGCCCTATGGGGTTGCAGGCATAAGGGGGGAGCATCCCATGATCGCGGGGGGGGGGGTCGGAAATTCCCCCCACCCCCTCCGCTAGCGCTCCCCCCTCTGCCCGCTTCCCCATACAAAAGTTTAAGGAAAGTAAAATAATACCGGTGGTAGTGGCTGGCAGTGGCACTGTGAAGTGAGTCAGGAGGAGGAGTCCGGAGAGTGACGCGTTGAGGGAGGCCGGGCAGCGGGCGGTTCAGCGGTAGTACCCTTGTGGTACTTCCGCCCTTTCTCTGACCTCACGTCCTCTGCATACGAGGGTACGCGTCACGCCTACCCTCGTATGCGTCATCACGCAGAGGACGTGAGGTCAGAGAAAGGGCGGAAGTACCACAAGGGTACTACTGCTGAACCGCCCGCTGCCCGGCCTCCCTCAACGCGTCACTCTCCGGACTTCTCCTCCTGACTCACTTCACAGTGCCACTGCCGGCAGCCACTACCACCGGTATTATTTTACTTTCCTTAAACTTTTGTATGGGGAAGCGGGCAGAGGGGGGAGCGCTAGCGGAGGGGGTGGGGGGAATTTCCGACCCCCACCCCGCGATCGGGGCATGCTCCCCCCTTATGCCTGCGACCCCATAGGGGGGCCGTATTCGGCCGAACAGGGCCCTGTTCGGCCGAACAGGGGCCCTGTTCGGCCAGGCATTGAGCCGTTCGGGCGAACCCGAACAGTTTGGCCGAACACCACCAGGTGTTGGGCCTAACTCGAACATCACCCGAACAGGGTGATGTTCTGCAGAACCCGAACAGTGGCGAACACTGTTCGCCCAACACTATTCTGTCACCCCAACCCCCCCTCCCCGAGGAGTGGACTCCGGACATCTCCTGCCCGGCTTCTCAGGATGCAAGTTATGAAACTCCCTTTTTAACTCCTCTGCATGCATGCGACATTCTGGCACCCAAGTTCTCTCCTCAATGCCATACCCTTTCCAATGCACCAAATACTGCACGGAGTTCTGCACAAGTCGGGAGTCAAGAATCTTCTCAATCTCATATTCAGGTTTGTCATCAATCAACACGGGGGCCAGAATCCACGTGCACTGCCGGCTTGAGCAAGGACACATGGAATGATCTCACACCCCGCATGCTGGCGGGGAGATCAATGGCATAAGTGACATCATTAATTTTCCTTATCACCGGAAACGGACCCACAAATCTGAGACCTAACTTGGGAGACAGTTGCTTCAGAGCCAAATGTCGTGTGGACACCCAGACCAAGTCACCTGGAAGAAACTCCCACTCTATGGAACGTCTTTTATCAGCCTGTTTCTTCTGACTCTGAAAAGCCCTCCTCAAGTTTCTTTCTACCATTCCCCACGTCTGCTTCAAGGACCTCTGCCAGTCCTCCAGGGCTGGAAACGGGGTGGCAGCCACTGGCAATGGGGTGAACTTAGGTGATCTTCCAGTCACCACCTGGAATGGAGAAAAACCCGAGGAGGAGCTCCTCAAGTTGTTGTGTGCAAATTCTGCAAATGGCAGGAATTTGACCCAGTCAGTTTGAACATCTGCCACATAACATCTCAAAAACTGTTCCAGAGACTGATTGGTTCTCTCGGTCTGGCCATTGGTCTGTGGGTGGTAGCCTGATGAAAAAGATAGCTCCATGTCTAACTGATGGCAGAATGCCCTCCAAAACTTAGAAACAAATTGGACTCCCCGATCTGACACTATATTTTCCGGAATACCATGCAGCCGGAAAATATGTTGGATGAAGAGATCGGCCAACTCCTGGGCCGAGGGGAGTCCTTTCAGGGGGACAAAATGGGCCATCTTGCTGAAACGATCGACTACCACCCAAATGACCGTCATGCCTTCAGACCTAGGGAGTTCGCCCACGAAATCCATGGACAGATGGGTCCATGGTTCCCTCGGGACTGGCAGTGGTTGTAATGTCCCAACAGGTGCCTGACGGTAGGGTTTGCTTCTCGCACACACTGCACATTCTCTTACATACTCTTTGCAGTCAGTTGCCAATGAAGGCCACCAGGCACATCTCGCTATGAGGTCCTGAGTTCTGGTGGCTCCAGGATGCCCCGCATTCTTGTGAGAATGAAACAACTGCAGTATTTGTAGACGAAAAGGCAGTGGTACAAACATGACTCTTTCAGGCTTTCCCTCAGGTACATCCTGTTGGAACGGACTCAACATCTTAGTCCAGTCCCTCCAGGTCTTAGTGGCAGCCAGAACCACTTTCTGTGGCAGAATGGTTTCTGGGTCTGAGGGCTGTGCTGCCTCGGGTTCAAAACATCTGGACAAAGCATCAGCTTTGATGTTTTTACTACCAGGGGTATACGTGATTACAAATCTGAATCTCGAGAAGAACAATGACCACCGAGCCTGTCGGGGGCTAAGTCTCTTAGCGTCCTCAATGTATTCCAAATTCTTGTGGTCAGTATAGACAGTAATGGTATGTTCTGCACCCTCTAGCCAATGTCGCCATTCCTCAAAGGCCAACTTAATGGCTAGAAGTTCCCTATTGCCTATATCGTAGTTTTTCTCAGCGGGTGAAAACCTACTTGAAAAATAGGCACAGGGGTGTAACTTTCCCTGCAACCCAGAACGCTGAGACAGCACAGCCCCTACCCCTACCTCTGAGGCATCTACCTCCACGATAAAGGGGACAGTGGTGTCAACATGTCTCAAAATGGGTGCAGTACAGAACAATTTCTTTAGAGTGGAGAAAGCATCATGGGCCTCAGGGGACCAGTGCTGAGTATCTGCCCCTTTCTTTGTGAGACTAGTGAGAGGTGAGATCACCGTTGTGTATCCCTTTATGAACCTTCTGTAGTAGTTAGCGAACCCCAGGAACCTCTGGAGAGCCTTCAATCCCACAGGTTGAGGCCAATCTAACACAGCTGAAACTTTCCCAGGGTCCATAGAGAGGCCAGAGGTTGAAATTATGTACCCTAGAAAGGCGACAGAGGTCACTTCAAATATGCAATTCTCCAGCTTAGCGTACAGCATGTTTTGTCTCAACTTCCGTAACACAAACTTAACATGATCTCTGTGCTCTGAGAGGTTGGACGAGAAAATTAGAATGTCGTCTAAGTATACCAAGACAAATTTGCCCAATACCTCTCTAAAGACCTCATTGATCAGTTCTTGAAAGACGGCCGGGGCATTACACAACCCAAAAGGCATCACTAGGTACTCGTAGTGCCCGTCGGGTGTGTTAAAGGCCGTCTTCCATTCATCACCGTCCCTGATTCGCACAAGGTTGTAAGCACCCCTCAGATCCAATTTCGAAAAAATCTTAGCATTGGTGACTTGAGTAAACAAATCGTCTATTAACGGCAAAGGATAGCGATTTTTTACTGTGATTTTATTTAAGCCCCGATAGTCAATGCAAGGGCGTAGGCCACCATCCTTCTTTTTCACAAAAAAGAACCCTGCCCCGGCCGGAGATCGAGAAGGGCAAATAAAACCTTTAGCTAAGTTTTCTCGGATGTATTCCTGCATGGCCAATTTCTCTGGCCCAGATAAGTTATAGAGATGACCTCTAGGGGGCATACAACCAGACCTAAGATCAATGGGGCAATCAAAGGGACGGTGTGGAGGAAGTTTATCTGCTGACTTGGGGCAGAATACGTCTGCAAATTCTGAATATTGATCTGGCAATCCCTCCATGTGAATCTTGGTTTTACCAAAGGTTACTTTCGCAAGACAATGATGATAGCAGTGGGCAGACCAGCTGGTTAGCTGACCCGTGGCCCAATCGATCTGAGGCGAGTGAATCTGTAACCATGGCATGCCAAGAATGATCGTGGAGGTTGCCATTCGTAACACAAAAAATGATAAACTTTCTTTATGCAAGACCCCTATTGTGACCCCCAAATCTGGGGTCTGGGAAAGGGGGTGATTACTTTGCAGAGGGGAATCATCCACTGCAGTGACCCGAATTTGTTGTTTTAAAGGGGAGATCGGGATCCCCAATTTCTTAGCAAATTCGTAATCCATAAAATTAGCTGCTGAGCCTGAATCAATGAAGGCCTCAGTAGTCTCTGTCTTATCTTGCCAAGATATAGTGCAAGGGAGAAGAAATAGTTTATCATCGAGAGGTAACGACTGCTCGCCTAGGGTATTACCTCCAACTATACCTAGGCGGCAGCGTTTCCTGACTTCTTGGGACAATTCTGTACCTTATGACCTCCCTCTGCACAGTAAAAACAAAGCTGCTCTGTTTCCCTGCGTCTCCGTTCCACCTGAGACAGTCTCGACCGACCAATCTGCATTGGTTCCGGTGAAGGCGAAGCAGGTGGAGATGGAACAGAAGGAGACGTTGTGTAGGACAAGTATCTCACATTGTTCCTACCCCGGGTCTGTCTTTGGTATCGTACACAACGGTTAATTCTGATGGCCAATGAAATGGCCTCATCGAGAGACTTGGGCTCAGGATGACTCAACATCAAGTCTGAGACCGCGTCTGACAGCCCTGATAAAAAACAGTCTAATAAAGCGAATGAGCCCTATCTGGCTGAAACTGCCCACTTCCTGAACTCAGCTGTGTAATTTTCGACCGGATCTCTGCCCTGCCGCAACGTCTTGAGCTCCGTTCAGCGGTAGAGGCAATATCAGGATCATCGTAAATTATGGCCATAGCGTTAAAAAATGCCTCAACTGAAACTAACGCACTATCACCTGGCTGGAGACTATATGCCCAAGTCTGGGAATCTCCTGATAATAGTGTCTTGATAAACGTAATTTGATGCGCTACAGTTCCTGAGGAACTAGGTCTCAACTCAAAGTATGACAACACTCGATTTTTAAAGTTTCAGAAGTCAGATCTGTGGCCAGAAAACCTTTCAGGTACGGACATACGTATGTCTGTGCTAGGAGGAGTTCGCACTGTACCCACAGCCGTCTGTAGGGCTTGCGCAGACCCATTTAAGGTGTTGATCTGGGTCTGATGACTGTCCAGCACCGAGATGAAATTTTCCACCGAGGTGGTAAGTGCATCGAGACGGCTGCGGAGTGCGTCCATTTGGGTTTGGTCTGCCGTTCTGTAACGATTGGTGTCAACACACAGAGAGAATCTGATTATTGGTGATCTGCAGTATCACCAAGAATGCAGATATATACCAGATTATTGATGATCTGCAGAATCACCGATAATACAGATATATTGCTAACCTCTGGACACCTATAGGTATGTGAGTGTTTGGTGTAACAGTAATACTTTGAGTGATGCACCTGCTGAGCAGGTGCTATAACAGTAAAGAGACACTGCTCTGGGAGCACAGGAACCTTCCAGCAGCCTGAGGCTCTCCAAGGGGAGGAGTCAGGCTGGAGACAGGAAGGGCCAGAGAGTGAGTGACACCTAAAGGTGGATGTCACTATCTGATCTGGAGACTATCTCTTAAGGGGAGAGATAGCTCTCAAGGTCGGGCACGCCGGGTCGGCAACACACTGACAGATAAAGTACAAAGACAGAAGGCTGATTCGGTATCCAAGTCAAGCAGGGTCTGGCAACGGAATATCAGATATGCGAGGTACCGAATCAGAAGACAGAGGAGTAGTCAGAAAAGCTATAAGTCATAACATATATCAAACAATGCCTATTCCGGGTGCGAGGTCCTTGGTCTCAGCACCCCGGAACTAGTCTGAAGTATACACAGATGATAATACAGTTCCCTAGACTGGGTGTGAGGTCCGTAGTCTCAGCACCCTGGAACTAGTCTGAAAGATAACACAGATGGTAGTACAGTTCCCTAAGCTGGGTGTGAGGTCCTTGGTCTCTACACCCTGGAACTAGCTTAAGCATAAACAGAATACAATTCAATTAATCTGGCTAAATGTGAATTCCCAGGTCCACCTGGTTCAAACACACTGAAGGATCTGACTAGGTCTGAGTGCTTCCACGTAGTGATCGCAACGGCAGACAACTTGCAAGTGACCAGCAGGAACTATATATGGAGTAGTGCTCTCCAGCACCACCCCTAATTGCTCAACCAATAGTATCCTGCTCTGGAGTCAGCTGATCGGCGTGGTCAGCTGACCCTTCCTGCTTTGTATGAGACGTCTGCCTCTCAGAGCGCCTAAGCCTATGTGCACTAACAGACTCAGCCACACCAGACACACGCTGCTGCGTGCAAACCGCCGCGCTGGACACGGAAACAGCTGCCTTACTGTTGTTGCATGCGGCGGCTTTTCCACGTTCTGCCCTGCTACCAAACACACGCTTCCGCGTGCAAACCGCCGTACTGGACGCGGAATCAGCCGCCTGCTCAGTAGCACATGCGGCGGCTTTTCCGCAATCTCTCACAATCCCTTTAATAAAAGCACAAGCAACAACAACAACCCCCCCCCCCCCCCCCCACACACACACACACACACACAAATGTTATCATTTGTCTGTAATGACTTTGGGGAGATTCACCCACTTCTGGTTGCATATTTAACAAAAGGCTTAAAGAAAAATCATCTTCGTGTGTTTTTATATATTTTAGCAATGGGAATATAAATTTATTACAAGCTTAATTTATATATAATGCACATATTAATTTTATTTAGCCATTTGAAGATTTACGGTTTTCCCTTTTAAATGTACTAGATAATTATATGAGGCATAGGCAGCAAATAGTTTCCAAGGCAACCTACTTAATTTGAGCTAAAAGATATATAGCCATCTGTGTCTGCTAGTATCGTTTGGGCCCCTGCATATGTCAGCTTTAACTAACATTTGAATACATAGATATCATGTTATATCCCATGTGGTTCTGTAGTGGTTGTATCATAGCTGTAATCAAGTAATGTACAACACTGAAATGCAGATATTAGCAATTCTTAACTATAACTCCTAGTTGTGGTTCTAGTGCCAATGGCAGGACTATCTTTGACAGTAGGTTGTATTACAGACCTTCATTAGACAGCATTGGCTTGTAAGGGCCTCAATATATATGCTACTACACTTAAAAGTGAGTGTGGTTTAAATGCACTAGGGAAAAACATTTCTGTTTTTGGTGAGTCAGATTGCTTTGCTGGGGAGTGCCTATAGAAAGGAGTTAGCAGTGACTGAAAAGCAGGAGGAGGCATAGAAGATTACTGGAGTTCAATGATTGGAAGTTGAGGCAGATGGAATCACTAAGCTTTAGTAGGTGAGAGAAAAGCTAGAAGAGGCTTACAGAAGTGAAGTGTGTAGGACAAGAGGTAAAAAAAAAGATCACTGAAAGTAAGTAACGTATTTTTCGGAATATAAGGGCCTGTACACACTGCTGCGCTTGCGCTGCACTTTTCAAATCGCATGCGCTTTTTAATCGCAAGGTCTTTTAAAATATAATGAAAATCGTGAAGACCTGTACACACTGGTGCGATGCGCTTTTTCTATTCTCATGAAGGCTTGCGATTTAAAAATCGCATGCGATTTTAAAAGCGCAGCAATGTGTACAGGCCCTAAGACGTTCCTGACCATAAGACACACTTAGGTTTAGAGGACAAAAACCAGGTGAAACTATATATACTAAACCTGATGCATCCATGGTGAAGAGGCATCTTGTGGAATATGCCCCCTTTGTACCTCATGCCCCCTTGTACCTTGTGTCTCCCTGTGTCCTCCTCTGTCCCCCTTCTGTCCTCCTGCGTCCCCACTGTGTCCGCCTCTGTCCTCCTAGTGTCCTTCTCTATGCCCCTTTGTGTTCCACTGTGTCCTCCGTTTGTCCCACTGTGTCCTCCTTTGCATGGGCACAGTACAGGGAGTCCCTGACATTGCGGCAGGTTGAAGGTTCGTATTGGCAGGCGGTTACAAGTCAGGAACTCCCTGCATCTGGACTAGAAGACGCAGTGACTCCCCCACCACCACTTTTGGGGGAGAAAAAGTGAGTTTTATACTCCAAAAAATACAGTATATGGTACAGGAGAAAGTGGGGTGGGAGGAAACAGTTACAAGGGAACAGAATGCAAAGGGTGTCAGTGATAGTGGAGGGTGATTAAAGAAAAGGCAGTGGGGTTCAGTGTGGAATGATATGTAGAAAGAAGCTGAGTGGATCAAAGAGGGTGGAGTGCATGGGTGAAAACATGGAAGGAATTAATCAGAGTGGCAAGGATAGGAGAAGAGTCAGAGGAAATTAGAGGGGATCTGTGACAGTGGAGGAAAATGAAAAGAAGCAAAGGACCTTAGTGACAGAAGAGTGGTTTAGAAAAGTGGCAGTTGCAATGCGTGATCATGGAGAATGCACTGGAGCATCGGATATTATGGCTGCTGTAATGGTTAGTAGAGGATTAGGCAGTACTCAGTGATAATAGAAACTAGAGTATGTGTGTATGTGTGAGTGTGTGTGTGTGTGTGTGTGGGGGGGGGTGACATCAGCTGCTAGAGGGCTGTGGCCCATGCCCAACTATAAAGTAGATTAACCAAGACTTTAATTTTTGGTTTCAATGGTTTTTATCTACTGTATATTTTGGCGTACTTTTTAACCCTTGAAAATGTTCTGAAAAGTCGGGGGTCATCTTATAAGCCAGGTGATACATGATGCTGATACTGGACATGCTGATGTTTACGCGATGCGCATAAGTGATGCGTATACGCAACATGCTGATGATTAATTACTGGGTGCTGGAGATTTGGCAGTCGCCGCCTTTTTCTCCGCTGAAGATTGCGAAACCAGTCGGGAAGGCGATAGGCGGCACCATTACATCTGAGGTCTTCTATTGACCATTTTATGCACACTACTTTTTTCGGGGTTCTTAGTGCACGGGCCCCGTATGTGAGTTTTCTTTTTACTAATTGTTTTATATGCTTATATGCTACGTAATAAAGATGGTTTACACTTAGATGTGCCGTATATCTCTTTCATGCTACTATCCTATTGGACTCCCCTCTGGCGAGACTTTGTGACCTCAGGATATCTACTGCATTCCGGAGGAATCTGTGGTGTGTGACATCGGTGGTGAAAAAACACCATCTGAGAGTTCTGCGGACCATCTATCAAATCGTTTACAACCTTATAATGTGGGTTGTTGGAATCTGGTACGCCTTGCTTCTTTACCTTTTCATTCAAGGATCCTGTATATCAGAAAATGGCGAAAGCTGTATTATTATAGACCTGCGCTGACTTTGTATATTTAGTCGCCGCATATGCTGGGGGAGAGCTCATCACTCACGCTGCAAAGAAAGAGCGGTGCCCATAAAACATGCCTCTTTCACCCGTCTGGCCCGCCCTATCCTGTTACCGCCTCTCAGATCTCACTGCTGAGGACTGTAGTGAAGCGGTGCAGACGAGCATGTGCGAGATCTAAGAGGCAGAGGAGGAGGTAAATAGGATACAAGGCCTGATGGGTAAAAGAGGCGTGCCAAATGGGTGAAAGAGGCATGTTTTATGGGCACAGCGCCATCTATTCTTCCATACCACTCTGATAAACAGGGAGACAAGGAGAGCTGACCAATCCACTTAGGGAGAGGGAGAGCTGGCCAATCCAACCAGTCAATAGCCTATACACTGTTATATACTGGGTACCACATACAGTACAGCACCAGTATCTGTTCATACATAGCACCAGTATATGATGTTTTTTTAATTTTTATTAGGTGTGTGTTGGAAGAGGGGTAGTCTTATGCAGTGAGTATATCCCAAACTCTATACTTTAACTGGAAAAGTTGGGGGGGGGGGGGGGGGGGTTTGTCCTATACGCCCAGTCGTCTTATATGCCGGAATATACTGTACTTTAAGAAGCAAATACATGGTGTTATAAGAGTATAACAAGCATATTTAAACAAGAAATATCCCCAGTAGTAGGGTACATTTGACCAAATTAGATAACATCAACATCCATAACTTGACTGTTTTAACAAAAAGGGGTGCAAAAAAAATACAATCATAAAGTTACCAGACCAAGCATCTAGTACATCTAGCACTCTTTTTCATCCTTCCATACAGTTGTTATTGGAGGATGTACTAAATGGCTTATAGGCCCCATTAATATATTTAGTTATAGTTCCCTAAAGTGTTCATTATATGTTTCTTAACAGTACTTAGACTTGCTTGCGCTTTATCACAATACGTGTCAGTTCGGTTATTAGCAGTTGTCCACCAAGTATTATCTTAGGGCATTTAACTTTCAGGCAGAAAATATTTTGGCAGACCATAACATTCAGACGAGATTTTCTTTCTTGAAGGGAAACAGAAAAGTATATTTAAACATCTCAAAAATCTTCTTAAAGAGAATCTGTATTGTTAAAATCGCACAAAAGTAAACATATCAGTGCGTTAGGGGACATCTCCTATTACCCTCTGTCACAATTTTGCCGCTCCCCGCCGCATTAAAAGTGGTTAAAAACAGTTTTTAAAAGTTTGTTTATAAACAAACAAAATGGCCACCAAAACAGGAAGTAGGTTGATGTACAGTATGACCACACATAGAAAATACATCCATACACAGCAGGCTGTATACAGCCTTCCTTTTGAATCTCAAAAGATCATTTGTGTGTTTCTTTCCCCCTGCAGTTCTCATGCACTGAAGTTTCAGGCTGCTCTTTTCTTCCTGTAAACAGCTTTGCCCTTGTCTGAATTTTCCTCAGTATGTGAAAGCCCAGCCAGCTCAGAGGACGATTTATCCAGCTTGTAAAAGAGAAGAACTTGGCAGCCTTCCAGACACAGGCCGACAAGTCTGACAGGGGAAAGATACATTGATTTATTACAGAGACTGTGATAGCAGAAAGTGCTGCAGTAAGCCAGAACACATTAGAATAGCTTTTGGAACTTGTAGGATGATAAAAAACAGGATGCAATTTTTGTTATGGAGTCTCTTTAACATTTCTTGGCACTCTAAACTTGTATTTCTTTAATTTTGTGTGTTTTGAAATATATATTTATATAAGCACACTACTGTTGAAAGAGTCAATTCTCTTTCAAATATTTATAAGTTTGCTTACAGCAAATACAAATATTCTGGCACAAAAGTTGCATGCTTACCTATCACTTTTACGTCAGGTTGGTGCAAGAACATTTACTAAACTTTCATCTTTTTCAATTAAAATACTTCTTTTTACTATCCACCCACAAAGAAAGAATGAAAGTTAGACTGAACTTGTCATAGTTGGGAATGCCACAGGTTTCAGTTGAAATTCTTGCAAATCCTGTTCAAATGTTTCCTTGTATACTGGAACAAAATACCCACAGATAAAATTACTGCAAAAAAACAGTTTACATTGAAAAATTATATAAATATGGCATTATCCTAGCACACTTATTACACAAAAACCATGTATTGTGTTTAAGATGACAGTAAGTATAAGGCAGCAGGTGTATGTGAGAAAATGCGGAAAAGCCGCCGCGTGCACTCAGAACAGGGCGGCTGGTTCCGCGTCCGATGCGGCAGTTTGCACGCATAGGCCTACATCCAGTAATATGGCCGAACGCGGAGGAACCGCCGCATGCCTTGATAGCGGTGCGGCGGATTCCGCGTCCAGCGCGGCGGGTAATTTGCAACACATGTCTGGTGTGGCTGGGACTGATAGTCCACACAGGTTCAGAAGGACGCGAGCGTGCGCGGAGAGGCAGAACTTTTATGACAGCCAGAAGGGAGTCAGCTGACGAAGCCGGTCAGCTGACGATTCAACCAGTTCCCATTGGTCCAGCACTTAGGGGAGGCGCTGGAGAGCGCTTTGCTATATATACTGGGTGCTGGTCATTCTCTGGTTGTCTGCCGTTGCGATCACTACGTGGAAGCACTCAGACCTTTTGTCAGATTCTCTGTTATATTTCAGACTAGTTCCAGGGTATTGATGATCAAGGACCTCACACCCAGATTAGGGACTTGTATTACCATTCTGTTATACTTCAGACTAGTTCCAGGGTGTTGATGATCAAGGACCTCACACCCAGATTAGGGACTTGTGTTACCAACCTGTTATACTTCAGACTAGTTCCAAGGTGTTGATGATCACGGACCTCACACCCAGACTAGGGAATTGTATTATCATTCTGTTATACTTCAGACTAGTTCCAGGGTGTTGATGATCACGGAGCTCACACCCAAGACAAGGCATTGTTTATTGTCTGTTATGACCTTCTGCTTTCCTGACCTCTCTTCTGATTACTGATTTTGTACTTCGCTATATCTGATACTCGGTTGCCAGACCTTGCTTGTCTTAGGATTCCGTATCAGTCTTTCCCTCTGTATCTAATCTGTCTGTCTGTTGCCGACCTGTTGCCGACCTGGCTTGTCCGACCTCTGCTTAGAGATAGTTCACAGATCTGTCAGTGACACTCCACCATTGGTGTCACTCACACTCTGGTCCTTCCCACACTCAGCCTGACTCCTCCGCTTGGGGAGCTTCAGGCCTTGGAAGGAGCCTGTTCTTGGGGCAGTATCCCATACTGCCTTGTACCCCCTTTACGGGGGCCCTCCTCAAAGTATTACTGTTGCACTAAACACTCATATTACTCAGGTGTCCAGAGGTTAGAGATATATCTGATTATCGGTGATACTGCAGATCATCAATAATCGGGTATATATCTGTATTCTCGGTGATACTGCAGATCACCGGTAATCAGATCCTCTCTGTGTTACACCGATCGTTACAGTGTATCATGCTGTCAAGTGTCAGTAGAGGTACATAAGAACAACCTGTATGCCTGCTCACATGACATCTGTTAGTTCCCTTTCACACTAAAGGTGAACATAACGTTGGGGAAAATGTCTTTTCCTACATGGATGAAAAAATGAACACCATTTTGGCAGTGGCTGAAGGTGGATCCACATTCCTTACCAAAATAGATTCAAATTTAATTAAATGAGATCTGGAGTCAACACAAAAAGTGGGGATTTCGTAAGAAACAAACGCAACCGGTATCAAGCCAAGGAGTCCCATCCAACTGAGGAGGAGATAGAGGGATCTTCTCTAGTGATTAATGTCTCTCATTATACCCTGATGGATAGAGATAGGGAAAAGAGTTTTGAAATATGGACTGTCTTACTGCCCAGTGAACCTTCCTGATTTTTTCACATTAGATGTTGAGTTGAACAGTTTATTTTTCGAACTTTAAAGTTAAAGAATTTTTTGGGAACACCTTGACCTGAGGCACTTATCACTTTTTCGGCCCCCGCTAATGAGGGTCGTCTGACATTGAAGGAAGTTGGTTTAAGAAATAAAAGTGCATTTACTCTGAACAGTCATCCTGCAATAGATTTATTTATTAAACAAGTGTCTAATGATCTTAAGAAAGTGGAGAAATTAGCAAGAACAGGCCAATTCTTGATAAATCATAATTTGAGTGCTTCTGAGAGGAGTGCCCTTAAATTTTTGGAAACTAATCAGGACATTTTTATACAACCCCCACATAAGAGGGGTGCAGTGTTAGTGCTGGATAGGGAACATTACATACATGAAATATATGGCCAGTAGGATAATGGAGAGGTGTACAGGGAGTTGAATGGCAACCCTAGTTTGAATATTGTGGGGAAAATTGAGGTTTTGGTGAAGGAGGCATTAAATAACCGCCTCATTAGCTATGACCTATTTTGTTTTCTGATTAATCGGCATCCATTGACTCTGTTACTGTACACTCTCCCCAAGATCCATAAGAATCTTTATCAACTTCTGGGTAGGTCAATGGTGGCAGCAGTTAACTTGTTTATTTCCCCCCATTGCACGTTTCCTTGACCGCATCCTTCAACCATTTGAATGTAGTCTGCAATCCTTTATAAAAAAACATGGGGATGTTGGATGTAGAGGAGGATATTGACAGTGATGAGCTTTGGATGAAATTCGGATTAAATCCGAATTAGTTTCATTCGGATTTCATCCTCCTAATTAGTGCAGCTGAGCGGGTTTGTGCGGGGGAGTGGGGGGGGGGGTAAACTTGCCCAGCAGCCTTCTTCTTTAACCTGCCCCATGGCGCATCCCACACTGCGTTCAAAGCCTACTGCGCTTTCTCCTTCAACACGGAAGGAGGAAGTGTTTGTAGTCACGTTACCGCGGCTTGGAATGCAGCGTGGGACACACGGTGGGATGGGTTAAAGAAGAAGGCTGCTGGGTACGTTTAACCTCCCCCCTCCCCCCCCCCCCGGCACACACCCGCTCAGCTGCACTAATTAGGAGGATGAAATCCGAATGGAACTCATTCTGATTTCAACCAGAGCTCATCCCTATTATTGGTTACTCTTGATGTGGAAAGCCTCTATATCTCCATCCCTCATGAATATTACCTTTTTGCTTATTCTGAGGCGTTGCTAGCCCTAACGATCAGTGGCACATGCCCTGGATCTATTCTGAGGTGCCCCGGATGTCCCCCAGGCAGAGCCAGGCAGTGGGCAGCAGTGCTCACCTCCTGCCACTTGGTCTACAGATTCTGCAGACATCTTCTTTTCCAGGCTTTCTCCACCTTCTCTAACTGGTAGTTATGGTGTGTTTTTCAATAATTTTTGATAAATTAAGTATAATGATTTTCTAAGATGCATTTGTAGTTATAGGCATTTCTTTCACTTCCTAATTGTTTTTTTCTTTCTCCCCTTCTCCACCACAACACCCAGCATGCCTCATAGAGAGACCACAGCCATGCTGGGTGCTGTGATGCCTTTGTTGGGGCATGCAAGGAGCTGTGGTTCTTTTATGGGGAGCATGCTGGGAGTTGTGGTGCTTCAATGGGAGTCTTGTTGGAGCATTGGAGGAGGTCCACTGGAAGGCCAGGGAACGCAATGTAGGAGGGACTGCCAGACAACCTGGCAGCAGGCCAGACCAGCCAGCAAAGATTTTTTGTTGTTGTATAAATGTAGAGGGAGATTTCATCCAGCATTTTGCTGGGCAGGCCTACTTAGACTGCTGTTAAGTTCATGTACATTTGGCTCTACCCATGACCATGCCCACATTATGGTGCATGGCCACACCCATTTTACGACTGAAGTGCCCAAAAGTGCACCGGGTCTCTTAGAATCCTAGCAACACCCTGTGTGGAACAGAGGACTTTTCTGATTAAACTATTGCATTTTATTTTGAGAGAGAATTATTTTCTTTTTGATAATCGTTTTTTTTCTCCAGTGTCGAGGACGGCAATGGGGTCTAGTGTGGGTCCGGTTTTTGCTAATTTGTACTAGGGAATGTACGAGGAGGCATATGTGTATACCTCGTCCATCTTCCAGAAACATGCAAAATGTCAGTTTCACTATATTGATGATTTTTTCAGTTTGTGGGCGGGGCCACAGAATGATTGTGCATTCAGAAGTGGGCATCGTGAGGAAGAGCAGGAGCCCGAAACAGTGGACTGTCTTGTCTTACAGTTCTTTTTAATTGAAAGGAATAAACTAAGATCATCTACTGGAAGTGGTGCGGATTTCTGTGAACTATTGACTGACAACAGGATGCACATATAGCAAATGTGTAAGAATCCACATTTGTTCTTTTGTGCATATATGACATTCATTTATAGCATTGCTTTGCTAAAACACAGCATTTGCTTATAATTCACTGCAATTCATACTTCAGTGACATTTTATTTTCTGCATTCTAGCTGACCCCCTGACAGCCTTCCTTTTAGTAAATTGACAAATATGTTGCTTGGCAGGTAGTATGTTTAACCACTTCCCGACCGCCCACTACACAGGGGCGGCGGGGAAGTGGAGCCCTGCAGGACGGCCTCACCCACAGAGGCGGCGGTCCATTTAAGGGCATGGGCGGAGCGATCGCGTCATCCGTGACGCGATCCTCCGCCGGCGCCTGTCACCGCTCGCTCGCCGCAACATCCCGCCGGCTATACGGAAGCGCCGGCGGGATGTTAACCCCGCGATCGCCGCATACAAAGTGTATAATACACTTTGTAATGTTTACAAAGTGTATTATACAGGCTGCCTCCTGCCCTGGTGGTCCCAGTGTCCGAGGGACCACCAGGGCAGGCTGCAGCCACCCTAGTCTGCACCCAAACACACTGATTTCTCCCCCCCCTGCCCCAGATCGCCCACAGCACCCATCAGACCCCCCCCCTGCCCACCCCCCAGACCCCTGTTTGCACCCAATCACCCCCCTAATCACCCATCAATCACTCCCTGTCACTATCTGTCAACGCTATTTTTTTTTTATCCCCCCCCCCTGCTCCCTGCCCCCTCCTGATCACCCCCCACCCCTCAGATTCTCCCCAGACCCCCCCCCCAGACCACCCCCCCCTGTTTACTGTATGCATCTATCCCCCTGATCACCTGTCAATCACCTGTCAATCACCTGTCAATCACCCGTCAATCACCCATCAATCACCCGTCAATCACCCCCTGTCACTGCCACCCATCAATCAGCCCCTAACCTGCCCCTTGCGGGCAATCTGATCACCCCCCCACACCAATAGATCGCCCACAGATCCGACATCAGATCACCTCCCAAATCCATTGTTTACATCTATTCTCTCCTCTAAACACCCACTAATTACCCATCAATCACCCATCAATCACCCCCTATCACCACTTGTCACTTTTACCTATCAGATCAGACCCTAATCTGCCCCTTGCGGGCACCCAATCACCCGCCCACACGCTCAGATTGCCCTCTGACCCCCCCTTATCAATTCACCAGTGCATTAATTACATCTGTTCTTCCCTGTAATAACCCACTGATCACCTGTCAATCACCTGCCAATCACCTATCACCCATCAATCACCCCCTGTCACCCCCTGTCACTGCCACCCATCAATCAGCCCCTAACCTGCCCCTTGCGGGCAATCTGATCACCCACCCACACCATTAGATCGCCCGCAAACCCGCCGTCAGATTACCTCCCAAATGTATCGTTTACATCTGTTATCTTCTCTAAACACCCACTAATTACCCATCAATCACCCCCTGTCACTGTTACCTATCAGATCAGACCCTAATCTGCCCCTTGCGGGCACCCAATCACCCGCCCACACGCTCAGATTGCCCTCAGACCCCCCCCCCCCTTATCAATTCGCCAGTGCATTAATTACATCTGTCCTTCCCTGTAATAACCCACTGATCACCTGTCAATCACCTGCCAATCACCTATCACCCATCAATCACCCCCTGTCACTGCCACCCAACAATCAGCCCCTAACCTGCCCCTTGCGGGCAATCTGATCACCCACCCACACCAATAGATCGCCCGCAGATCCGACATCAGATCACCACCCAAGCGCAGTGTTTCCATCTATTCTCTCCTCTAAACACCCACTAATTACCCATCAATCACCCATCAATCACTCCCTATCACCACCTGTCACTGTTACCTATCAGATCAGACCCTAATCTGCCCCTTGCGGGCACCCAATCGACCGCCTACACGCTCAGATTGCCCTCAGACCCCCCCTTATCAATTCGCCAGTGCAATATTTACATCTGTTCTCCCCTGTAATAACCCACTGATTACCTGTCAATCACCTATCAATCACCCATCAATCACCCCCTGTCACTGCCACCCATCAATCACCCCCTGTCACTGCCACCCATCAATCACCCGCTGTCACTGCCACCCATCAATCAGCCCCTAACCTGCCCCTTGCGGGCAAACTGATCACCCACCCACACCAATAGATCGCCCGCAGATCCGACATCAGATCACCACCCAAGCGCAGTGTTTCCATCTATTCTCTACCCTAAACACCCACTAATTACCCATCAATCACCCCCTGTCACTGCTACCTATCAGATTAGACCCCTATCTGCCCCTAGGGCACTCAATCACCCGCCCACACCCTCAGAATGCCCTCAGACCCCAGCCCTGATCACCTCGCCAGTGCATTGCTTGCATCCATTCCCCCCTCTAATCACACCTTGAGACACCCATCAATCACCTCCTGTCACCCCCTAGCACACCTACCCATCAGATCAGGCCCCAATTTGCCCCGTGTGGGCTCCTGATCACTCGGCCAAACCCTCAGACCCCCTTCCGATCACCTCCCCAGTGCATGGATTGCATCTATTTTCCCCTCTAACCACCCCCTGAGACACCCATCAATCACCTCCTGTCACCCCCCTAGCACTCCTATCCATCAGATCAGGCCCAATACAACCTGTCATCTAAAAGGCCACCCTGCTTATGACCGGTTCCACAAAATTCGCCCCCTCATAGACCACCTGTCATCAAAATTTGCAGATGCTTATACCCCTGAACAGTCATTTTGAGACATTTGGTTTCCAGACTACTCACGGTTTTGGGCCTGTAAAATGCCAGGGCGGTATAGGAACCCCACAAGTGACCCCATTTTAGAAAAAAAAGACACCCCAAGGTATTATGTTAGGTGTATGACGAGTTCATAGAAGATTTAATTTTTTGTCAAAAGTTAGCGGAAATTAATTTTAATTGTTTTTTTTTCACAAAGTGTCATTTTTCACTAACTTGTGACAAAAAATAAAATCTTCTATGAACTCGCCATACACCTAACGGAATACCTTGGGGTGTCTTCTTTCTAAAATGGGGTCACTTGTGGGGTTCCTATACTGCCCTGGCATTTTAGGGGCCCTAAACTGCGAGGAGTAGTCTAGAAAACAAATGCTTCAAAATGACCTGTGAATAGGACGTTGGGCCCCTTAGCGCACCTAGGCTGCAAAAAAGTGTCACACATGTGGTACCGCCGTACTCAGGAAAAGTAGTATAATGTGTTTTGGGATGTATTTTTACACATACCCATGCTGGGTGGGAGAAATGTCTATGTAAATGGACAATTGTGTGTAAAAAAATCAAACAATTGTCATTTACAGAGATATTTCTCCCACTTAGCATGGGTATGTGTAAAAATACACCCCAAAACGCATTATACTACTTCTCCTGAGTACAGCGGTACCACATGTGTGGCACTTTTTTACACCCTAAGTACGCTAAGGGGCCCAAAGTCCAATGAGTACCTTTAGGATTTCACAGGTCATTTTGCGACATTTGGTTTCAAGACTACTCCTCACGGTTTAGGGCCCCTAAAATGCCAGGGCAGTATAGGAACCCCACAAATGACCCCATTCTAGAAAGAAGACACCCAAAGGTATTCCGTACGGAGTATGGTGAGTTCATAGAAGATTTTATTTTTTGTCACAAGTTAGCGGAAAATGACACTTTGTGAAAAAAAACTATTAAAATCAATTTCCGCTAACTTGTGACAAAAAAATAAAAACTTCTATGAACTCACCATACTCCTAACGGAATACCTTGGGGTGTCTTCTTTCTAAAATGGGGTCATTAGTGGGGTTCCTATACTGCCCTGGCATTTTAGGGGCCCTAAACCGTGAGGAGTAGTCTTGAAACAAAAATGACCTGTGAAATCCTAAAGGTACTCATTGGACTTTGGGCCCCTTAGTGCAGTTAGGGTGCAAAAAAGTGCCACACATGTGGTATCGCCGTACTCGGGAGAAGTAGTACAATGTGTTTTGGGGTGTATTTTTACACATACCCATGCTGGGTGGGAGAAATACCTCTGTAAATGACAATCTTTTGATTTTTTTACACACAATTGTCCATTTACAGAGGTATTTCTCCCACCCAGCATGGGTATGTGTAAAAATACACCCCAAAACACATTGTACTACTTCTCCCGAGTATGGCGATACCACATGTGTGGCACTTTTTTGCACCCTAACTGCGCTAAAGGGCCCAAAGTCCAATGAGTACCTTTAGGATTTCACAGGTCATTTTGAGAAATTTCGTTTCAAGACTATTCCTCACGGTTTAGGGCCCCTAAAATGCCAGGGCAGTATAGGAACCCCACAAATGACCCCATTTTAGAAAGAAGACACCCCAAGGTATTCCGTTAGGAGTATGGTGAGTTCATAGAAGATTTTATTTTTTGTCAAAAGTTAGCGGAAATTGATTTTAATTGTGTTTTTTCACAAAGTGTCATTTTCCGCTAACTTGTGACAAAAAATAAAATCTTCTATGAACTCGCCATACTACTAACGGAATACCTTGGGGTGTCTTCTTTCTAAAATGGGGTCATTTGTGGGGTTCCTATACTGCCCTGGCATTTTAGGGGCCCTAAACCGTGAGGAGTAGTCTTGAAACGAAATTTCTCAAAATGACCTGTGAAATCCTAAAGGTACTCATTGGACTTTGGGCCCTTTAGCGCAGTTAGGGTGCAAAAAAGTGCCACACATGTGGTATCGCCGTACTCAGGAGAAGTAGTATAATGTGTTTTGTGGTGTATTTTTACACATACCCATGCTGAGTGGGAGAAATATCTCTGTAAATGGACAATTGTGTGTAAAAAAAATTAACAAATTGTCATTTACAGAGATATTTCTCCCACCCAGCATGGGTATGTGTAAAAATACACCCCAAAACACATTATACTACCTCTCCTGAGTACGGCAATACCACATGTGTGGCACTTTTTTGCAGCCTAACTGCGCTAAGGGGTCCAAAGTCCAATGAGCACCTTTAGGCTTTACAGGGGTGCTTACAATTTAGCACCCCCCAAAATGTCAGGACAGTAAACACACCCCACAAATGATCCCATTTTGGAAAGTAGACCCTTCAAGGTATTCAGAGAGGGGCATGGTGAGTCCGTGGCAGATTTCATTTTTTTTTGTCGCAAGTTAGAAGAAATGGAAACTTTTTTTTTTTTTTTTTTCTCACAAAGTGTCATTTTCCGCTTACTTGTGACAAAAAATAATATCTTCTATGAACTCACTATGCCTCTCAGTGAATACTTTGGGATGTCTTCTTTCCAAAATGGGGTCATTTGGGGGGTATTTATACTATCCTGGAATTCTAGCCCCTCATGAAACATGACAGGGGGTCAGAAAAGTCAGAGATGCTTGAAAATGGGAAAATTCACTTTTGGCACCATAGTTTGTAAACGCTATAACTTTTACCCAAACCAATAAATATACACTGAATGGGTTTTTTTTTATCAAAAACATGTTTGTCCACATTTTTCGCGCTGCATGTATACAGACATTTTACTTTATTTGAAAAATGTCAGCACAGAAAGTTAAAAAAATCATTTTTTTGCCAAAATTCATGTCTTTTTTGATGAATATAATAAAAAGTAAAAATCGCAGGAGCAATCAAATAGCATCAAAAGAAAGCTTTATTAGTGACAAGAAAAGGAGCCAAAATTCATTTAGGTGGTAGGTTGTATGAGCGAGCAATAAACCGTGAAAGCTGCAGTGGTCTGAATGGAAAAAAAGTGGCCGGTCCTTAAGGGGTAGAAAGCCCTAGGTCCTCAAGTGGTTAAAATGTTTCACATTTCTGTAAAGGAATGCACAATATTTCAAAATATATGGGTACTTCTCTGACATTTTCCCAAAACATTTCACAGAATTTCCAATGAAACAGTATGTTCAGAAGAAATGAGAAAATAAAGGGCATTTGTCACAAACCAGCTCACCTAGTCACTTCCTTCTCAACTAATATGCAACACTTAAAGTGGACCCAAATTAAAAATACAAGATATCAGAAATAAAATCTATTTTCTAAATTACAATAATAAATAGCATCCTTTTTTTAGCTGCATGATGACAAATATAAAATATTTTACATTTATTGGTGGAACCCCTCCCTCCCTTTCAAATTGCCGGGACAAAATCCGGCAAACTGGTGAAGTAGGTGGTGTCTGGCAATGGAGGAATTGCTAATGGCTGCCCCCAGTAGAATCCTAGTTATGAAAAGAGAAGGGTGAAAAGCATGCACTGAAATGCTCATAGGCTTGAAGGAGTGTTTATCTTTGTATGTGTCAGAGTGGTGCAACTAAATATTTTTAATTAAAAAAAATGTTTGGTTTGGGTCCACTTTAAGTAATAGGACACTTCATTGATGTGTGTGTGTGTGTGTGTATCCGCATGTCTGTAGTGAAAGTGCAGGGTTGAAATATTGGAGCTTTCACTGATGAGGATAATCTGCAGTTAAAGGAGTACTATCGATTGAAACGACTTTTTTTTTTAATACTGTATATTAGTGTACACATTACCACTAGTGCTAGGGGCACTTTATTTATTCACCCAGGTCTCTCTCTCACTATCCCTGCTTAAAAATTCATTTCTCACACAGCTCATAGTAGTTTGGGTCACCCTGAGCTGCTTGGTTACTCTGCCACACAGCTCACAAATATATTTCACTGTGTCACTCACAGCATGCAGGAGACATGAGGAGAAATAGGCTGATCTGAGGTGGTAACAGGTAACTAAATGAGCTGGAATATTGCTGGAATATAACTAGCTATAAACAATAGTCTGTGTTTACACTCAGTCTGGCTGCTGCTTGAGGTGATTCACTCCAGGCTGCATCCACTTTACAAGCTGCTGAGAGGGGCAGACCACTGTTTACAATTAGCATTATTAGTATCTTTATCAGTCAAGAGAAGCAAAGATAATAAACACACATTGCTAGAATTTTTAACCCCTTACCACCATATCAATAAGATTCTTTCAGCAAGGTGATAATTAAACTAGAAACTGAGGAGTTGATAGCAACTCCCCTGTGCAGACATGGGCTTAGCCCTCTGGGAGCAGTCAGCATATAGATACATTTGTATCAAACACTGACGGCCAAAACTGACGGAGGATTTTACAGCTGAGAGGAACAGCTGTGTGAGGAATCAAATTGCTCCTAGTACTTGTCCTAATGTGTGCTACAACATACAGCATTTAAAAATAAATGCATACATCGATAGTATTCCTTTAACTAGTTTAAAGCATACCTGAAGTGACATGTGACACGATGAGATACATATGGGTTCATATAATACTAGCCCTACTAAGAAATTGTCTGAAGTCTCTTTCTATGTTCCAGTACAGCAAGAGGTAAAAAAAAACCTCAAGTTGTTATCTGTACTTGTCAAACATCCAATTTGGTCCAGTCTTTTAAATAAGGAAATAGAAGCTAAATGTCTGGTATCTGTCAGGAAAAGGGAAGATGATATGGTTTTAGTGCAGGAATGTTCAAAGAGTCATTGGCTTCAATTCACTAAGCATTACCGCATTTGGTAATGCTGAAAACAGCTGATTACCTTCCCAAGTTCCAATTCACTAAACCTATTACCGCACAGAAAATTAAAATTACCGACTAGTGAGGTAAATTACCAACTTGTGTGGTAAATACCTCAAGAAATGTCAAGAAATTGCAATTCACAAAGATTAACGCATTCGGTAAATCAAGCAAAAGTGTTCTATATTTTTCTACAGCTCTGAGCAGCCAATAACTCACACTCCCCATGCTTTCTCCATGCGGTAACATTGACAGACAGCCAATAGGGAGAGCCAGGCAGTCAATAGGGAGACGCCTGCTTCTCAAGCTGATTTGGTCCGACTGCCTGGAAAGTGGGACTTCACTCTGGCAGTGCAGGGGGAGGGTCATCTGGCTTTTTATACTAGAGGGAAGGGGGGAGGTCATCAGGATACCTATACTGGAGGGGGTAGGGTCTTCTGGCTACCTATACTGAAGGGAGGTGGTCATCAGGCTATCTATACAGACCGGGGGAGGGGGGAGGAAGGTCATCTGGTTTTTCATACTAGAGGGAAGGGAGGAGGTCATCAGGATACCTATACTGTAGAGAAGGGTCAACAGGCTACCTATACTGGAGGGAGAAGGGTCTTCTGGCTACCTATATTGGAGAGGCAGCAGTCATTTGGCTATGTATACTGGAGGGGGCAGCTTCTGACAGTGGCCTTGGGCGGTAAAGAGTACAAATCTGCTTCCAGTGTGCAGTGAGAAAGAGCAGTAGCAGTGCGGACCCTGCCTATCTCTTTCCTTACTCTTACCCTCTCATTTTCCTCACAGTCCCACCTCTTATTTTTCCCTTTTCTCCCCTCCCTGTGATCCTCTACATCAGGCACATATAGCTTGGGTAACTTACAAAAAAATATATAGTGTTTTGATAATTGCAGTCTGTGTAATACACTTTTATCATTAATGGTTATGTTAAAGACCCATATTAACCATTTCTGCCGCCAGGACGTGAAGCTCACGTCCGGGCGGCTGCTCAGCTGCTGTGCCATAATTTGCCGTGCTCCCGCACTGGGATCAGTGAACGGGAACATGGTTCTCGATCACCAATTCCGTGTCCCCAGCGGAAAAACCGAAGCGTTCTTACTAGAGGCTTCAGTCTTTCTGCACATAAAATTTTCCGCGCCCCCCTTGTGCTTCCGGTTAGCGAGAAGCACAAGGAGGGAAAAAAAATTCAAGGTGGCCATCTTGTGGTCAAATAGTAAAACTACATCTACATATTTTTTTCAATTACAATTTACATATATAATAACGTTAAAAATTAACTGTTTATTTCCCACACCAAAATATTACCCATATAAAAAAATTTATGAAAAAAAAAATTACAAATAAAAAAAAAAAAAAGATAAATAGTTACCTAAGGGTCTGAACTTTTTAAATATGCATTTGAAGGGGGTGTACTACGAACATTTTTTGAAATGATAAGCTTGTAAATAGTGATGGATGTAAAATGGAAAAAATGCACATTTTTTTCCAAATAAAATTTTGGCACCATACATTGTGATAGGGACAAAATTTAAATGGTGTCATAACCGAGACAAACGGGCAAATAAAACACATAGGTTTTAATTATGGTAGCGTGGATTATTTTAAGGCTATAATTGCCGAAAACTGAGAAATAATTAATTTTTTCAATTTTTTTCTTATTAATCCTGTTAAAATGCATTTATAAAAAAATAATTCTTAGCAAAATGTACCTCCCAAAGAAAGCCTAATTAGTGGCGGAAAAAACAAGATATAGGTCAATACATTGTGATTAGCGACTGAATGGGAGGTGAAAATTGCTCTGATGCATAAGGTGAAAACTACCTGCCGGCTGAAATGGTTAATGTATGCCTTAAGGTGCCCATACAAGGTACAATCAAATAATTCAATTTTTCCATTTATTCAACCAAAAACTCTATAGTTGAATAGAGAAGGAATTGAACAGAATCTTTTTTTTCGATGAAGAAAAAAAATTACTATTCAATTTTTTTCTATAAATAGATGTGCTGTGATAATTTGGTTGATTTGATGTCAAATAGCATAGTGTATAGTAGGTTGTATCGAAAAAAAATCTGTTAGATTGAAAATGAAAGCAATGTTTTAAAAAATGGAAACTTTATGCATATTGAAAAAAAAGGAAAGTCAAGGAAAGGAAAGTTACAAGGAAAACAGAGATTAGCTGTGGTGAGAGGTTGTGGAGTTGTGTAATGTTTGAGTACTACAAAAATGTACACAATGGCCTCAATTCACTAAGGTTTATCAAACACTTTACAGAACGTTTGATAATTTACTTCATGGCTAAAATCTAATTTTGAATTCACTAAGGTGCTACATATTTATTTAATGTGTTATCGATAAAACATTCAATACATATATAACACCTAAGTGAATCCAAAATTAGATTTTACCCATGAGGTAAATTATCAAACGTTCGGTAAAGTGTTTGATAAACCTTAGTGAATTGAGGCCACTATGTGTATTGTTAATGCAAAAAAAAAGATTGAAATAAGTAGTGATTAGTATGTAAACTGAGCAAGATAGTGTGAATGTGGAGATAGAGTAGTAAAGGTGCCCATACACTTACCGATTTTCTCATTCACAATTCCCTGCAGATTTAAACAATCTGCATGGAAATGATCCCCCAAATGTCTAATTTGACCAAACATTGAGTGAAAGTATTGATCAGGCAGGACATAAGATCTAGGTTGACTGGGGGCGGAGCAGGAGCAGCAGTAGATCAACTACACACACATAGCAATCACACTGCATCAAACAGTACAATGCTGCAGTTCAAATGATTTTAAATTAATTCCCTGCTGGAATCTATAGAAAATGGATGTGCAGTGTGTGGTAGAATTTGATTCCTTCCTACCTGAATCGACTGCTTTCAGAAATGAATTGTTCGTTTTGCCACATTGCGTGGTAGTGTTGGGCGAACAGTGTTCGCCACTGTTCGGGTTCTGCAGAACATCACCCTGTTCGGGTGATGTTCGAGTTCGGCCGAACACCTGATGGTGTTCGGCCAAACCGTTTGGCCACATGGCCGAACTAAGAGCGCATGGCCTAACGTTCCCCGAACGTTCGGCTAGCGCTGTGATTGGCCGAACGGGTCACGTGGTTCGGACCCGAACGCGCTCTGATTGGCCGAACTGTCACGTGGTTCGGGTAAATAAATACCCAAACCACGTCATATCTCCGCCATTTGTCTGTGGGTTTAGCTTTGGGTAGGCAGGCAGGGTAGTTCGCGCTCCAGCCACGCTAGCCAGGGTCCCCCCAGTCATTGTGTCGCTGCTGGGAATAGTAGTACACCGCTCGCTCAGCCACACTATATAGCATTCTGTTTACTGCCACTCTGTGTACCTCACTCAGCCACACTATATAGCATTCTGTTTACTGTTCTGTGTCTGCTGGGAATAGTAGTACACCGCTCGCTCAGCCACACTATATAGCATTCTGTTTACTGCCACTCTGTGTACCTCGCGCAGCCACACTATATAGCATTCTGTTTACTGCCACTCTGTGTCTGCTGGGAATAGTAGTACACCGCTCGCTCAGCCACACTATATAGCATTCTGTTTACTGCCACTCTGTGTACCTCGCTCAGCCACACTATATAGCATTCTGTTTACTGCCACTCTGTGTCTGCTGGGAATAGTAGTACACCGCTCACCCGCCACTGTATAGCATTGTGCTCTGTGTCGCTGCTGGGAATAGTGGTACACCGCTCACCCGCCACTGTATAGCATTGTGCTCTGTGTCGCTGCTGGGAATAGTGGTACACCGCTCAGCCACACTATATAGCATTCTGTTTACTGTTCTGTGTCTGCTGGGAATAGAAGTACACCGCTCGCTCAGCCACACTATATAGCATTCTGTTTCCTGCCACTCTGTGTACCTCACTCAGCCACACTATATAGCATTCTGTTTACTGCCACTCTGTGTCTGCTGGGAATAGTAGTACACCGCTCACCCGCCACTGTATAGCATTGTGCTCTGTGTCGCTGCTGGGAATAGTGGTACACCGCTCGCTCACCCGCCACTGTATAGCATTGTGCTCTGTGTCGCTGCTGGGAATAGTGGTACACCGCTCAGCCACACTATATAGCATTCTGCTTACTGTTCTGTGCCTGCTGGGAATAGTAGTACACCGCTCGCTCAGCCACACTATATAGCATTCTGTTTACTGCCACTCTGTGTACCTCGCTCAGCCACACTATATAGCATTCTGTTTACTGCCACTCTGTGTCTGCTGGGAATAGTAGTACACTGCTCGCTCAGCCACACTATACAGCATTCTGTTTACTGCCACTCTGTGTACCTCGCTTAGCCACACTATATAGCATTCTGTTTACTGCCACTCTGTGTCTGCTGGGAATAGTAGTACACCGCTCGCTCAGCCACACTATATAGCATTCTGTTTACTGCCACTCTGTGTCTGCTGGGAACAGTAGTACACCGCTCGCTCAGCCACACTATATAGCATTCTGTTTACTGCCACTCTGTGTACCTCGCTCAGCCACAGTATATAGCATTGTGTTTACTGCCACTTTGTGTCTGCTGGGAATAGTAGTACACCGCTCGCTCAGCCACACTATATAGCATTGTGTTTACTGCCACTCTGTGTACCTCGCTCAGCCACACTATATAGCATTGTGTTTACTGCCACTCTGTGTCTGCTGGGAATAGTAGTACACCGCTCGCTCAGCCACACTATATAGCATTCTGTTTCCTGCCACTCTGTGTACCTCGCTCAGCCACACTATATAGCATTCTGTTTACTGCCACTCTGTGTCTGCTGGGAATAGTAGTACACCGCTCACCCGCCACTGTATAGCATTGTGCTCTGTGTCGCTGCTGGGAATAGTGGTACACCGCTCACCCGCCACTGTATAGCATTGTGCTCTGTGTCGCTGCTGGGAATAGTGGTACACCGCTCAGCCACACTACGGCGCGGGTGTTGCCCACGCCGCAAACAGCTGCACCGCCGTCCCTCCCACTGGATAACAACAGCAGCACCTACCTCTCTGACTCCTTCTCCTCCAACGCATCTCAAAGCTGTACCTCATCCGGAAACGCTAATCCAGCAGCAGTAGGATTGTGGAAGCAGTGCAGCACAGCTGTTGGCATGCGTCAGCAAGCGTTGCTGAAGCTGATCTGCCTTGGGGATAAGCAGCACACAGGGGAGGAAATTTGGAGGGGAATAAAGGAACAGACGGATTTGTGGCTGGCACCGCTGGACCTGAAACCGGGCATGGTTGTGTGTGATAATGGGAGTAATCTCATTCGCGCTTTAAGGTTGGCTAAGCTGACACACATCCCTTGCCTGGCGCACGTGATGAACCTAGTAGTTCAGCGGTTCCTGAGGACATACCCAGGCGTGGCCGATCTTCTGTTGAAGGTGCGACGAGTGGCCAAACATTGCAGAAATTCCAGTACTGCTTCGGGGGCACTCGCCAAGATGCAGGAGCGCTTCAATCTCCCCCACCATCGCTTGCTGTGTGATGTCCCTACGCGCTGGAATTCTACGCTGCACATGCTAGCCCGCTTTTGCGAGCAGAAGAGTGCAGTGGTCCAGTACATGACGGCGCAGTACCGAGGCGCATCCGGACAGCTGCCAAGCTTCTGTGGATCCGATTGGGCCAACATGTTGGACCTCTGCCAAGTCCTCCACAATTTTGAGCAATCCACGTTGCTTGTGAGCAGTGACAACTCTTCAGTCAGCATTACCATACCACTGCTGTGTTTACTGAAGAGGTCAATGTTGAAAATCAAGGAAACAGCTGTCATGATGCAACTGGGGGAATCTGAAGGAGAAAACGATCAGCGTGATGGTACCAACATCAGGCCATCCGCATCAGGAAACGCTGGCCCCAGCAGCTATGACGAAGAAGAGGAGGAGGAACAGCTGGAGTTGGAGCAGGAATTTCCTGCCATCACTGACGAGGGCCAGAGCAGTGCACGTTGGACTTCCACAATTCAGCGCGAATGGTTAGCAGAAGCAGACCAGTAAGAAGGTGACGACTATGATGCATCACAACAACTATCACAACACTCACAAGAGGATGATGAGGATTCTGGCAGGACTCTGGCACACATGGCTCAATTCATGCTAGACTGCATTGAACACGACCCACGCATTGTGCGCATTCTGGACAACACCAATTACTGGGTTTATACCCTTCTGGATCCACGGTACAAACACAATGTTCCAAAACTGCTTGAAGAAAGAGTCAGACAGGTCAAAATGGAAGAATACCAGCAGGCCCTTGTGGAGACTTTAGAGAGGAGATTGACATCCTCCCCCTCCTCTAGCCAGTTGTACGCAGACAGACTGACTTCCGCAAACCCAGGATGACCAGGAGGGCAGCAAACAACACAAGCCACAGCTAGTGCCCAAAAGGGAATGGTATCGGCAGTGTCCTTGGAGTGGAAAAATTTTATGACACCCATGCAGCAGCAGCCCACAGAACAGCAAGCGTGCAGATCCACCTCCAACACCGATCGCCTGGAGAAGATGGTCAAGGACTACATGTCAGATGGCGTAGCTGTGTTGAACAATCCATCTGCACCCTTCAACTATTGGGTATCGAAGCTAGACACCTGGCACGAAC